>NW_027529996.1:2628277-2698832 GCF_008692635.1 Crocuta crocuta
AAAAGAATATTTTTTCATTAAAAAAATATAGGTTGTTCTCAAACTTTGGTGTAGAAGATTCGGATCTCTGCTTCTAAAGATCCTGATGTAGGGTGTTTGGAGTAGTGACAAAAAGTCTATCTTTTCCACAACACCTTCCTCATCCACGATTCTGACGGACACCAGCATGTGAGACTCATTACTGATGGGAATATAATAAAGATCTGGTTTCTGCCCCAGCCTTTTGTAGCCTGTGTGTGAGTAGGTGTTTGTGCTGGGGTCAGGATGGGGGTGAGGGGTGGGGTGGGAGGGAAATATCATTTTCATAATATAACCTTAAAATGTGTAAAAGTTAAAGGAAAAAGAGAGTCAAGGGATTACTATTTGTCATTTACCGTAACAGCATTAAGCCTTTGCTAAAACATCAGAGGGAAGAATTACTATTGAATCAGAATTTGAAGGTGGGGTTTGGATGGCCCGTGACAGGCGGAGGAGGCAAGAGGCGCGTGATTTACGTTCATTTCCTTTTGCTTACAGTGTGTGGCGTGAGAGCTACTCTGCGATTTTGCTGGACTTCCTGTGACCCTAGATAGGGCCCGTGCCCAACTCGTCAGCACCTGAGCCCTCTACACAGCAGCACATCAGTAGAGCCTTCAAGCAGCATAAGAAGACAAATTGTCCGGGGCTGCCTAGAACTGAAACCAGAGCTATGCAGATCAATGCCAAGAGCAAACCTGGCCAAGCCTGCCGCGTGCACACATGCGTGCGCGCGCGCACACACACACACACACACACACACTCACACTCGCTGTTTTTTTAACCATCCCAGTGTAGAAGTCCCATAGTTAATACCTTTGCAAAACAGCTAGCACATAGTCATTTTTCACAGCTGATGGATCGTGTTTCCTTTAGCCTTTTGGACTACATTTAAAAAAAAAAAAAAAAAAAAAAAAAAAGAAGAGCAACCACAAGGCCTGTGCGGAAATCACCAGGGACAATGAGCCGGAATCATCCATGCTCCCCTCTTATTCTTCTTGTGCCCTGTGTGTAGAAATGCATGTATTTTTGAAAAGCAGGAAGAATTCGAGACCTTGTGAAAATTTCATAAAGGATTCCTCTGAATCACCCTCGAGTCATCCAGAAGGAGGCCTCTCCATCCCATTCCAGTAAATGTTATTCCAGTTCATGACTGTGCTTGCTGGCGGCTGCAAGCTCCTTGGGAACGGCTTGGACCTGGCAAGGCGGGCCCTCGGGGTAATGGCCTTCCCTGCCTGCTGGAAAGCATCATTTTTCAGTTCAAGAACAAATATCGTCTTTTGCATTTCAGTTGTTGGTTTCTGTGAACCAACTGTGTCTTCTGAAGACTGCAACCTAAATTCTAAAATGTTTGTTTTACTCTGAGGCTAGATCTTAGGACAGTCCCATATACTGAAGCCCTACCTTGTGCTCTGCATAATCATTACCTGGAAATAAGCATTCTAGAGGCAGTAGGAGACCCAGACACAGCCCACAGTTTTGCTTCATGTGAGATTGGGTATGGGATGCAGTGTCAAAATTAAGTAGACATTGAAATTCCAAACAATTTTTCTTTTTCATAGTGTGTTTCGACACATGAGGCACCACTTAGAAATGACCCAAAGTGGGGGTGTTAAGCCCAGCTGTGAAACCAAGCTTTGGTCTGCATGCCCTGGGCTTCAGATGATTCTGTACTCTGGATAGGAACCCCGAGCAATAAGTTTAATGTAAATTTTACTGTCCCCACTTTTTTTTTAACCCACAGTGGATGAATTAAATTTTGAATTTTAAATTTCACTTAAATCTAAAATGGTGGGAGTGCTATAAACACATTTGGTGCTTCCTAATGGATATTCAGACCAATGGTTTTCTTACTTCATATATTCTGGGTGACTTTGTGATAGCAGTGGTGGAGAGAGGGTGTTTCTAAGAGAACAGGTTACCACTAAGTGCATTTGAGTGAGATAATGATTTTGATACAATGCCAATGTATTTACCTCTTTTTAAAAGAGCAAATTTTAGGGCTGGATTTACACAGGTTAAAATTTGAACTGTTGATAGAGTAAACCTTTCTATATCTCTTTGTGACTCAGCTATGACATATACCTCTGTGTTATTCAGGACTGCTTCGAAGTAGGCACCAAGGCAGCATTTGATCTGCAAGAGATTTACTGGAGGGGGGACAAGAAAAGGCGAGGAGATCCTTAAGATGGAAATGCAGGCCTGCCATTAGTGGAAGGAGAGAGGGAGAGAAGGAGGGCTGGCTTGGAGAGCTGCAGAGGGCAATGCAATTCTAAGAAAGGCCTAGCCAGGCTGCTGGGAAGTCAGGACTGGTGGAAAGCCCTGAGCCTCAGCAGTTCCTTTCCCCTAGCCCCACCCACACCCTAAGCTCAGTCATTGGCTTAGAGCAGCTCGTGAGCAGCATGACTCAGCACAGACAGTGATGGGGCCCAGAGACAGCACCTGAGACAGTCCTTTATGCTCCCTCCCGCAGCCACAGGAGCGAGGATGAATTTCAGCGTTCACCACTGTTGCAACGGGAGCATCAGAAGCATTGTCATAACCAAGGTCTGAGGAATGTGTTTGTTCATTCATTTATTGAACAAATCTTTATCAAGCCTTTACTATGTGTCAGGCCCCCTGCCTGATATTATAGACTCTACAGAAAACAATCATAATCTTTGCCCTCACAGACCAAATATAGAGCATACTAAGTCCTGTGAAAATACCTCCTGAGCTCAAGGGTCTCCTAGGCTAAAGACATGTTGCCTACTTCCCATGGTTAAGAAAATGACAATTTTTGGATCTAAATTCATGGTGTCTATTGGGAGTTAAGTGTGTTGTCATTTACTTGTTAGAATTTGCACAGAAATTCATCACAAACATATAAAATGATTCTGCTTCTGCTTTATCCTAATCTTTTAATTTTACTACATTGGGTTGAGCAGTTAGGCAAGTCCATGTTTCTCACATGTGTTTGCTTGCATGACTATTCCAAACCCTGTGTCTTTGTGAGTTTTTCCTCCAATAGTTGAGTGTGACATCTACTAGGGGATGACGGAGACATAGAAAGAAGGAGGAATATAGCAGGGATGAGAAGAAACCATCCTAGTTTCTCCAAAACTCATTTCCTTTTCCTACTTCAGCTTAAGCTCATTTCCACGCACTACAAAGCCAGAAATTCCATCACTAAAAAATCAATCCCTTTGCGATAAAGATTTGCCTCCCCAGGCCTTTTCCCCCCCAAATTGTAAATCTTTTGAAAGAAATAATATACACATCACTCACACCTTTGTGTGGATGAGGCGATCAGCTCACTTTTCCAGTTCACTGGATGAGGGGAAAGGATGTCATGTTGGGATCACTGGATGCCTGGAAGTGAGAGGGTTCAGAACTGATAAGCCTGCCTGTGGTTAAGGCAGAGAAAGTGAAGAACACGTTACAACATCCTCAGTGAGATGGAGGGTGATCGTAAACTTAGTCTGCAAGAACCCAACGGGAAGATTATTTCTGAACATATTCTGGCATTTTTCTTGTGTTATCATCGCAAAGGCATGCAAAGCAACACACACTTCAAACCAACCCTGATTATGTAGAACACTGAAAAACTAGCTAATACCAACCTAACAAGTTGAATAACTACGGCGGTTTCTGTTTATATTCAACATCTTCAGAGTCACCCTCAAGCAGAATTGTTCAGTAGATGAAAATGGGTTTGGATGGCCCGTGGCTTGCTTTGGATATACACCAATCCTTTGTGTTCATTCAACTAAAGATCCTATATCCTGAGCTCTACCCAGGTCTCCCTACTACTGTATCATGTTCAGGATCATTTCCGGTTTCCTGCATTATTATCCTCCTCCTCCTCCTCTTCCTCCTCCTCCTCCTCCTCCTCATCATCATACACCAATACCTACCAAGTGTTTCATCTATGCCCAGCATTTTACATGTATTATCACATTTCACACCCACATACCCATTAGATACTTCATTCAGTTCTGTTATTATCCCATTTCATGGATGAGTACATTGATGCTCAGGAAGGTCCAGTAACTTTCGCAGAAGAGCTGAGTTTTAATACTTGTCAGTCAGTGAAGCCAATGAATTTACCTCATACTTGATCAATTTTGGCTACCAGTTTGGGGTGGTGAACACTGGGCACATTCCAAAATTATCCAAGGGAGTGGTTCCTCCTCACATACAACTCTGAATATTCTGTGTGCTTCTTTGTGTTAATACAATACACGCATTTGTGCATAAGCTGAAGATGTGACTTGCCCTTACTGGACCAGGCTTGAGAAAACTTGACACAGGATCCATTCCATATCAATGGAACCCTGGCCAGTTTCTGGGTAAAAACTGAAACTTAATATTCTTTGTCTTTGGGAGAGACTATCACAAATGGAAAACTATTTTTATCATGATCTCTTGGTATGATTTCCAAGCAGATGTTATGAGGCCACAGGAATGGCCTGGAATGCATTTTTAAACCTAAATCAAGCCATGTGACTGATTAAATAATAAGTAGCCACTATGTGTGGTACATTCAGTCATTCAACACACATTTAATGAATGTCTTTTCTGTGCCAGGCATCATGCTAAATTCTGGGAATACAATGGGGAAAGGAGACATATTTCCTGGCCTCATGGGACCTAGAGTTTCCTATCTCAATACCCAATATGCATTAGTAACAACCACATTCTTTGAGTACTTATGTGCTTGATGCCTTACGTAAATGAATTTTAATATTTACTACAATCGTGTGAGGTAAGAAGTAGACAATAGCTCCAGTTTATAGACAATGAAACTGAGGGTCGGAGAGGTTAAGTAATTAGTTCAGTGACATGTGGCTAGTAAGTACAAGAGCAGAAATCCAAACCAGGTATCTTTGACTAGAAAATCCATTCTTTCTATAATGTTATTACCTGTAAAGTAAGAATGAAGGAACCTCACTATGGTCCCAGACTTCACATTCTCTCTCTCTCATACACACACACACACACACACACACACACACACACACACACACACTCACACACACTAAGTAGCAATTCTGGGGCCTAAAGTAATTCTTTTACCTCTTTATGTTTCATCTATCCGTGAAATGGAAATGATAGCTGCACTTTTACAGGAAGGTTTAAATGATCAAAAAGCTATTAAAATGCTATGAAAACATGTATAAATACTAAATATCTGTATTAATTTAATAATGTGCTCCATTTTTATAATTCTCCAAAATTCCCAGTTAAGATGATTAAATTTTCCTCTTGGAACTTAAGTGTGTATGGAGAGAAGGCTCACACAGCCTCCTCTCCATCTAAGTGAGGTTTTAAGCAAAAATTAAAGTTGCCTTTGGCTTCCCATTAGCAAACCTCAGCTCTCTGAAAAACTGTGCCAATGAGTATGATTCAGTTGAAAATCAATTTGACTAAATTGGTGATAAAATAAAAGTTCTGCCCATTGAAATAAAACATAGTAAAAAGAAAACATTTAAGTATATATAAAACAATTAGCATAGCATCTGGCACACTGGTTTTGCTGACTAAATTGGATATTTATATGATTCCAGTTTTCCTGGCTTAGCTCCAGTTTATGTTGTAATAGTAATAGCTTTCACTTTTAATTAATAATAGGATTATTAACTAACTAGCAGAGTTGCCAAACCAGAAGAAACCCATCTGGAATACAATAATTTTGCTGAATTTTAAGTCAGAACTAGAAAGATATTGCTTAAAGACCAAAAAAGCTATCTATATGATCAGAAGCCTAATGAAGTGCTTTGGAATCATCTGCCTCCACTCACACTCTCCCTGGGGGCCATGGACAGTTCCAGTAAGGACAGGCACAAGGGAGGGGCGGCTAATTTTGGAAGGTTAGAATCATGAAATCTTAAAGCACCGAGCCTACATTTAACTCCAGTCTCCATTCTTCCCAGTTGATTCCACGCTCTCAAATAAAGGTTAGAGAAGGTGAAATAACAGCGTCCCTGTTAAAGACAGTCTGCCTCTCAGCACGAATGAATCCCTTGCCACCAGCACCCAGATGAATTCCTTTAGAAAAACAGCAGCCACGTATATCATTGTTTTCTCTTAAAATAATCATATTTAGAAAACATGCCCCTAATATTTGAGTTCCTTAATATTTGAAAGCCAGGACGATACCTTTCAGTGAGCTAAAGCATCTAGTTATTAATTTGAGTCCTAGTAGCGAAAAAGTTAAAATGGTGGTTCTCAAAGTGTGGTACCCAGAACTGGAGCAACATCACCTAAAAACCTGCTAGAAATGCAAATTCTCAGGGTCCCCACCAGACTCCCTAGATTAGCAGCTCTGTGGTTGGGCCCAGCAATCTGCATTTTAACAGACCTCCTAAGCAACTTTGATGCAAGCCAAAATTGAGAACCACCAAATTAATGCAAGTCCCCGTTATTTCTGATGTATTCTCAGGATGTAAAAACGATTGCAGTTTTAGCTTACATGTCATGAAGCAGAAAATTCAGCATCTAAAAGACAAAGTTAGGTTTGATAGGAGATTGACTTCCTTGATGGAATCTCTGTATGAAGTTTCAAAATATGGAAAATTGAGCTCTGAAATGTTATGATGTTGGTATTGGCAACCAGTACTGCTGAACTGCAGAGAAATACAGGATCCTCCTGCTGTTTCCTTTTCGCTGAATTCCTTTCTAGCCTCTTGGAAAGGTTCCCTTGAGGCATTTCTGAAAATATAAACCTCCCCATGTAAATGAGTTGTTTACCCTCCCGATCATTTGTTAGAAAGCATTGAATTTTGCTGAATCAGGAGTAATTGCTTTTGACAAGCATACACATAAAACAGTAAGTGATACTGAAAACACTTGGTGCAAGTCTCAAAACTTGGAACACTCTAGACTCTTAATAATGGGTCATGCCATTTGGCACATCTTTTCATGTAATCTTAAACGAAGTCAGGCCAACCAACAGAATACTGAAAAGTGAAGTCCTGAAACTTGAACACAAATGAGATGTTATCCTGGTAGAAAGAGTGAATACAAGGCACATGAGAGACTTCAAGATGGCAGGCTTTTAAATGTAAGAAATCTAAACCAGTCTGTCTCAATACGACTTAACTAGGAAGGAAGGAATCTACAGAGGGAAAATATGGCTTCAAGGAAGTGGTCAATTTTTGAATGCTCCAGGACTAGGGGAAAAAAAAAAAGGTAACTTTTTTTTTAAAAAAGCAAACATAAGCTACTTTCAAAAAAATGTGTCATCTTCTGAATGCAGTTGCATTTTTATCCTTCAGGGGGGTTTTTTTGGTCTAATTCACCTTGTTTCTTTAATTTTTAATTATGAAAATATTAAATGCCAGTATTAAATTCAACTATAGAGAATACAAGGTAAAATATAACATCCCTCCCATTCATTTCTTTATTCTTTCCTACTCTTACTCTAAAAGGTAGCCACTGAAAATTGTTTGGTATATATATTTCCAGTTGATTATATATACAGAAGTATAAATTTGAATCATATTTCTGCTTATTATTCTGTCATAAAATTGGCTGGATGAATATTCACCAAATTTGGAGTACATATTTGAAGATATCTTAGAACAAAGAGTATCTTCAAATATGCACCCAAAGTCAAACATTAAAAGGGCAAATATTCAAATTCCACATATTTTCATTTGGGATTGAGCTTCTTATATGGACACTGGTCTGCAGTCTGCACCAAGATGAGTTAAGCAGATGTTTTTTAAATTAATAATAATGTCCCCTGAGAAATAATGGACACAATAGCCTTTTTTAATATTTACTATAAAATAATGCACTGTCTATACTATCACATATCATGGATTCTTTTTCACTTATCTCTGTCTATTGTGAACAACTTTGCATGTTAGGTTACACAGATTTACCTCATTCCTGTGGAAATAGAAAAACAGCCATCCTACAACATACCATGTACCATCATTTATTAAGCCTCCCCTCTATTGATAGGCTTTGGATTGTTTCCTTTTATTTGCTGTTGTAAATGATCCTTCAACAGCCATCCTTATACGTTAACCTCTGTGTATTTTGGTGAGCATTTTAGCAGAGTGGGCTTTCTGAATAAAAATGAAGGGACATTTAGAGTGATAGGCTCTGCCAAAGCATACTGTTAAAAGACAGCAGAGAATGAGAGCTTCTACACCCCCACACTGTCACCAAATCTGAATTGTACCACTGTTAACATACTTTTGTTCTAGTTGGAAAAGGGTGTTCTGTTTTGAGATGAATTTCTTTGTTAGAGGATTTGGAAAATAATTCTGTAGTTTGTCTTTTCACTTTCTTGAAGGTGAAGCACATTAAACACAAAGTTTTTTATTTTGAAGAAATATAATTTATTTTTTATCTTTTGTTTTGTTTGTCTTTGGTATCCTAACTAAGAAACCATTGCTTATGCCATGGTCAAAAAGACATACTCCTGTGTTTTCTCATAAGAATTGTATAGCTTTAGCTTTTTCATTGAGGCCTTTGATTCATTTTATAATTTTATATATGGTGTGACGTAGGAGTCCAGTTTCATTCTTTTGCAAGTAGATACCAATTATTCCAACTCCATTTTTTGAAAAGACTATTCTTTTCACCATTGAATAGAAGGTAAATTGGGGAATGTAAGTCTGCTAACTCTGTTTCTTTTCAACATTATTTGTTATCCAACTCCCTTGTATTTTGATATGAATTTTATGGCCACTTTGTCAATTTCTGCGAAAGCCATCTGGGATTTTGGTAGGGATTGAATTGGATATGCAGACTAATTTGGTGTGTATTACAATCTTAATAATACTAACCTTAATATCATCCTCTGATCCATGAACATGGAATATCTTACTATTTATTTAGGTTTTTTTAAATTATTTTTTCAACAAAGTTTGATAGGTTTTAGAGTGTGAGTTTTGCATTTATTTGGTAGACTTATACCTAAGTACTTCTGATGCTATTGTAAAGGAATTTTTTTTAATATTCTTTTCAGACTGCTTATTGCAAGTATATATAAGTATAATTTATCTTTATGTATTGTATATTAGAAACATCTTCCAGGGCGCCTGGGTGGCTTAGTCGGTTGAGCGTCTGACTTTCGCTTAGGTCATGATCTCGCGGTTCGTGGGTTCGAGCCCCGCGTCGGGCTCTGTGCTGACTGCCAGCTCGGAGCCTGGAGCCTGTTTCAGTCTGTGACTCCCTCTCTCTCTGACCCTCCCCTGCTCACGCTGTCTCTCTCTCTCTCTCTCTCTTTCCTAGAAATAAATTTAAAAAAAAAAGAAACATCTTCCAACCTTGCTAGATTTGATTATCAATTCTACGAGATTTTTAGTGGATTCCTTAGGATTTTCTAAATATAAGAACAAGTCATCTACAGACAGTTTTACTTCTTCCTTTCCTCTCTGAATGCCTTTTATTTCCATTTACTTGCCTAACTGACCCGGCTAGGACTTCCAGGACAATGTTAAATATGTAAAGTACGAGCAGACTTCCTCGTTTTGCTCCTGATCTCAGCAGAAAATACTCAGTCTTTCATCATTAAGTACAGTGTTAGCTGTGGGTTTTTCATAGATGCCCTTTATCTGGCCAAAGAAGTTCCCTTCTGTTCTTAGTTTGTGGAGCATTTTTATCATGAAGGAGTGTTAGATTTTGTCAAATTCTTCTTCCGCATTTATGAAGATAATCAGGATGGTTCTGTCCTTTAGTCTGTTGATAGCTCAAGTGCCACAAACTCACTGTTTCTACTGAGTTTTAGTAGATTTTCTTGAAAAAAAGTTTTTCATTTGCTGTATCCCCTTATGACAATTTCCAGAGATTTTAAGATGTTTTTTTCATTTACAATTTTTACCCACTAGGCCTGTTTCACTGGGGAGCAGGTCAACAGAGCTCCTCTTACAAGCGTGTGGACATGTTTATATTTATTCTTATTTTTCATTTTTTTTTTTGTCATTTCAATATGCTATAGGATGAAGGGAAAGGTAAAATTCAAGCTCAAGCCACTATCTCCAGAAGCTGAAGTGAGAGGAAAGGAAGTATAATAGGTGAACACAGCTGGAGAGCCATACTGAGTTCAAATCCCAGCTCCACTGAGCAAATCACATTCTGTACCTCTGTTTCTTTATCTGTAGAATGGGAACAATAATGGTATTGACCTCATTAGATGATTGTGAAGATTAAGTGCCTTAAAATATGCAAATGAATAAGAAAGGTATTTGACACATAGTAAACTATAAGTAATCTTTGTTGTGATTATTATTTTATTTATAATGTTTCTAATTCCAGGTCAGCTATCCTAAACTAGTACATCACAAACATAGCTGTATATCAGACATTTGGGTATCCTTTTGAAAAGGCAGAATCTTGACTGTTCCTACAACTATCCCCACATCAGAGTCACCAGGAAGGCTGTGGCAAAGGTCACAGCTCGCACCTAGCATCAGTCTGTAAAGAATCATTAGGGAGCCACATACCCAAATTTGTAAGAAGTCTACTTACCTAAATACATGTGGACCAGCTTGGATTTATGAAACTTTATGGTTTTAACCATTCATTCATTCATTCATTCATTCATTTAACACACTTTTAGCAAACACTCACTTATGTTCAAGATACTATGCAAGGATTTCAGGATGAACTGGATGCAGTAATTCCCTCTAGAAATTCATATAAATGAATTGTGTAGTTGATATATTCACAAGTATTTGGAATATAAGGCAGTATAAAACCGCCACATGAAATATCCATCAACTGCGGCTGGAAAAGCTTCTTTGAATAGCGGAGTCCCAGGCTAACCCTTAAAAATGTCCCAGACATACATTGAAGAAAGGAAGACATCACCCCTTCCTAGGCTACAATGAAAAATTCTTTCTCCCAACCAATTTCAGAGGGGTGTTCAGTTCTCACAAATCTATCTCCCCACACTGAAAGGAAAAGAAGGAATAACAAAATAAGCCTCAGCAACTGGATGCAGAGTTCAGGGTGCCAGGAGGCAGTCTGGGTGGGGCAAAGCCACCAGACTTCCCTCTGGCTAAGGGCCCAGCTTCAAGTTACAAATCCCACCACTCATCTTTCACCTGCTGAAAACGTGATTTTCATATCACTGTGGCTCTTGTCACAGAACTTGACCCTAAACGTTTTTGGTCTGGGCAGATATTTGGAGTAGAGGTTAATTGATGAGCACAGAGATGCCTTCCAGTACTAACTAAGCTATGAACTAACGCTGAACTTGGACCAAAGCATAAACTGCCCACCCAGAAAGCCATATAACCCACGCTCGAATTTAACAGCAGAAGAAAAATAAACCACTGCCATTAACTTTGAGCAGGGCACTAGAAAGAATGTGGAAGAGTGTTGAATCATCTGTTCACTTCTCATCTTGAAATGCATTCCTTTTTTCTGCTAATCCTGTTGCTCTCACCCTCCCTCCTCTTTACCGAGGGAAGGAGATGGAATGAATGCCCACAGCAACCGTAACTGTTTCAGGTTGGGCGTGGGCGGGAACATGGCTTCTCCTAGTGACCAGACAGCCGACCTGTTGGGCCATGGCTTCATGCCATGCATACATTATCCAAATGGCCTGCGGCACAGCCAGCAACCACGCAGGGGGGCAGAGACTGCCCCCGGAGGAGATCATGTACCCTCTTGAGAGGAACACTGCTCCACCCACTCTCACTGGCCAACGTCTATGGATCAGGGATTGGAAAAAAACAATGTGGCTGAAAGCAGTTTCTTTTTTTAGAACAAGCGTTTATCCTCTTGGGTTAACATCTCCTTAAAGATCCACCCGAGGCCCTCACACAGCAGCTCGCATTTTTGGTTCCAAATAAATCTGTATAAATCGCTTTGAAGGCAGAGGAACCTAGGTGTGCCCTTCACCTCCTCCTAAATTCTGGGCCTTGAGAGAAATAGGTTGGCAACAGGGCTCTGACTAGCCAAGGATAAAATAAATTCTTGCAGAGCCCAAGCTAATAATCTGGAAACGCCTTCCCTTCACTGTCACTCAGTCAGAAGTGTTTTCCCTGACTTCTTGAGCACACACTCCTCTGTCTGTCCCCTGCCCAGCATTATGCCCTCTTCAAGACAGACCTTGTGTTCATTGTCGTCTGATTTCACCTCCATGAAAGATGTTCTCATCCGGTCTTTTTGTGAAAATTTGATGCAGTGATTCTCTTCAGAGCTTGTTCATCATGGATTTTTTTGCATTAATTTTTGTAGTTTTAAATGTTGCCTTCAAATATCATCTCCTTGTTGACTTTTCAAAAATTTTTTAATGTTTCTTTTTAATTTATTTCAGAGAGAGAGAAAGGGAGAGAGAACGTGAGCAGGGGAGGGTCAGAGAGAGAGGGAGACACAGAATCTGAAACAGACTCCAGGCTCTGAGCTGGCTGTCAGCAAAGAGCCCGACACGGGGCTCGAACCCACAAACCATGAGATCATGACCTGAGCCGAAGTCGGACACTTAACCGACTGATCCACCCAGGCACCCTAGACTGAGTTTCTTGATGCACACAAATTTGCTCCTGAGGCTAGTAGCTCTCTGCCTCACCCTAGTTTTAGCCCTGATCAGCAAAGTGACTTTTTTAAAAATTAAGTCTTAATTTTAATTCCAGTCTAATTAACACATGGTGTTATACTTTTAAAGATTGGACTAACCACTGTCCTCCTTCAGTCATGGCCTCAAGAGTCAAAGCTCTTTGAAAGCATTAATACATCTGAAGACATGTGTCTCCAATAACAGTCTCCTTTGTACAAGAGTCAATGGTTCTGGAACCAGATAGAAAGCAGTATGCCTACCTCTCCTCTTACAGCTGTGTTTCTATGGAATTCTTCTAGGAATGTTCTAGAAAACAGTTGAGTGTTGCCTAAAGACACATTTTCTATAACACCATTTCTTTGTTCTTGTATTGAGTTTTACAGTGAGGTGCTCCTATAATAAATATAAACTTGTTGAGTACAATGAAAAGAATGTCTTGAGGGAGATATTATTTATTCTGAGATAATAGTCTGCTGGTATGTGAATACTGATCAACCTAATTGGAAATATTATGGAAAATAAATGATGAAGCAAAGCTGACAAGTTTATTTTCAAAGCAGGAAGCATGGATCCCATATAACTTTCTGCTAGTGGGACTGTTTCTGATATTCCATATGATTGATGCATGTTTAATGACTTTTAGCTGATGTGTCCGGGAACTGCGCAAACGCAATGGTGTAGGTTAGTATGTGCTTCTCTCTTAATAAGTGAAGATTGGTGGCTTAGTCGGTTAAGCGTCCGACTTTTGCTTGGGTCATGATCTCGCGGTTCGTGGGTTCGAGCCCCACGTCGGGCTCTGTGCTGACTGCCAGCTCAGAGCCTGGAGCATGTTTCAGTCTGTGACTCCCTCTCTCTCTGACCCTCCCCTGCTCACGCTGTCTCTCTCTCTCTCCTAGAAATTAATAAAAAAATAATAATAAAAAAACATTAAAACAAAAAGAAGATTGCTTATCTACAAAGCAAAGATCTTGCTTTTAAACTTAGGCTACTCTTGGAAAATCAGCTGGTGTGGCTGCTTCCTTCCACCTGAGGGATTCAGTCCAGTCACCCGGTTTGACGAAATGGTCCCTGTGCTCTTAATAACATCTACATTTGTGGGAGATTTGTGTGTGCGTGGTTTTATTCATATACTTATAACACCATTGTGCAGTAGGTTAGACAGTTATTAGTTGCTTTCCAGTCTCACAGGGGAAGACAGTGAAGCAAAGAGTGAATAAACAGAAATGTGTGGTTGTGTGTTTAGTCTGTGCCGGGTTCAGGACTACATGCTTCAGCCTTCTCAGTGGATAGCCTGTGCTCTTCTTATTGCTAAATGAAAGACTGTGATTAATTTTTGTGCTTAGATTATTAATACATCCACACACATGGGGTTCCATCTATTTTATAGCCCTAATATAAGCCCCTAATTGTATCTTTCTTTAGTTTCCTGGACAGCATAGGCCATTTCTGAGAGCTCCCTTCCATTTTGGCTTTTTTTTTTTCTTCCTATTTTTCTTTTGTGATCTGGCCTCTATTCCCTAACTCTACAGAGAGGTCCTTCCAGTTTCAGAATTCAAGGAAGAGAATGGATCCTGGGCAGCAGAAATAAGAGAAACCTTTCCAAATGTTGGTGTCTGAACTGATTTTACCAGAAACAGGGTAAGACAATCAATCTACAGGGTCATATTTTTCTTCAGCCCAAATTTTTCTTTTCTTATATTTGTCACTGCTCCTTCTCACTTATTCTGATCTCTTCCTCTGAGATTCCTTCTATGTCTTTCATATCTGATCTCTTCTGAAATCATTTTTGTCACTTTGCCCCTTTTAACTCTGGAACACATTTTCAAGTGAGTCTTCCAACTCCAACTCCAACTTCCAATAAATGATTTCCTACAGTTTCCCCTGTGATCCTTCTTCTAAGGTAAATGTCATTATATGATCCTAGTTTAGTTTTCTCTTACTCTTTCCCTATCATGTTCACAGTTCCCTGTTTATTTCTACCTGCCTCCCAGCCACAAAAGTTTTGTTTTATATTTATATCCCAGTCTGCTCTCATATAATCTCATATTTAATCTCTTAGTTCATAGAATCCATACATTCTTGATTTTCATGAAGAATCAGAGCAGGTACTTGTAAGATTAATTCTCATTTCTGCAAATGCTTCCAGTTTCCATAACACCTCTATTTAAAAGTTCTGCTTCTATGTTATGAACGCTTTAATGGCCCTTCATGCTGTTTTGTTTGGTTATACATATGTGAATGAGAAAATGAGCATTGGGGAATTCCTCTAAACAGGGTGAGTAGATGCTTCAAGGTTGCTTTTTTTTTTTTTAATGGTTAGTTATTTATTCTGAGAGAGAGAGAGAGAGAGAGAGCGTGCGAGAGCATGAGCAGGGAAAGAGCAGAGAAAGAGGGAGACAAATCCCAAGCAGGCTCTGCACTGTCAGCACAGAGCCCAATGCAGGGCTCAGTCTCACAAACCAGGAGATCATGACCTGAGCTGAAATCAAGAGTTGGATGCTTAACCAACTGAGCCACCCAGGCACCCCTATTAGGTTGTTCTTAAAAATAGTTTCTCAGGTTTTAGGCTAGAGGGCTGACACATGTGGATTACCAGCCACCTAATAAGTGGTAGGGAGACAGGAGAAGCCCAAAGAACGCCCAGGCCCTATGAAATCTCTGCACCTACAGCAGTCTTTCTTGGTGAAGCCACAGTGCTTGACTGAAGGCCTTACTGCCTCATAGACTAGACCAGGGGCAGCCCTTGACTGGCCCATCTTCTACCTGAGGTGGCTGCCTGTTTTCTCCTGGCTTCTGCTTACATTTCTGCTGTCCCTTCTAGTCACTGCCTCTTGCACTCGTGACATGAATCCAAACCTCCCAGAGGCACAAAAATGCTCTGGACCAGGCAGTTAAATGGAGTCGTAGCATTGTGTTCCCCCCTCCACCCTGAGTAAGACATTTTTACATAACCGTACCAGGCTGACATTTTGATGTAAGCTATTGGACACATAGTTCTGTGGACAAATGGACCTGTGAGCATGTAAAATCAATCATTCTCTATTGCCAACTAGAGTAGACACAAAGCTCCTGTATAACTACTATCATTGTGATAAACCCAGTGATAGTTATGGTAGACTTTTATATTTACTTTTGTTCTTTTAAAATTCCTGTATTGCTGATTTTTCTGCCCAATATAAAATCCTCAAGTCAGTAGAAAGTCTCACCTGAGTGTGGGGCTCTGGACTCATACCTTTGAGATTAAATCCTGACTCCATCACTCATTAATTGCGTGATGATCTTTGAAGGCAACATTTAAAACTACAAAAATTAATGCAAAAAAATCCATGATGAACAAGCTCTGAAGAGAATCACTGCATCAAATTTTCACAAAAAGACCGGATGAGAACATCTTTCATGGAGGTGAAATCAGACGACAATGAACACAAGGTCTGTCTTGAAGAGGGCATAATGCTGGGCAGGGGACAGACAGAGGAGTGTGTGCTCAAGAAGTCAGGGAAAACACTTCTGACTGAGTGACAGTGAAGGGAAGGCATTTCCAGATTGATTATTAGCTTGGGCTCTGCAAGAATTTATTTTATCCTTGGCTAGTCAGAGCCCTGTTGCCAACCTATTTCTCTCAAGGCCCAGAATTTAGGAGGAGGTGAAGGGCACACCTAGGTTCCTCTGCCTTCAAAGTGATTTATACAGATTTATTTGGAACCAAAATATCTCCTTGCTGACTTTTTAAAACATTTTTAAAATTTTTTAAAATTTATTTCTGAGAGAGAGAGAGACAGAGAGAGAGATACTGTGTGAGCAGGGGAAGGTCAGAGAGAGAGGGAGACACATAATCTGAAGGAGGCTCTAGGCTCTGAGCTGTCAGCACAGAGCCCGACGCAGGGCTCGAACCCACGAACTGCGAGGTCACGACCTGAGCCAAAGTTGGACACTTAACCGACTGATCCACCCAGGCACCCCAGACTATGTTCCTTGATGCACGTAAATTTGCTCCTGAGACTAGTAGCTTCCTGCCTCACCCTATGTCCATGTGCCTCAGTTTCCTTAGCTACACAATGGGGGGAGGGGTGGAGAGGCTAATAGCACCAAACTTAGTATTTTCAGAATTAGAGTGAATGAGTTAATGTATGTAAACTTTCGAATGGTAGTTGACACTGAGTAAACAGTTCATTTTGGATGGCATGTTATTTTTAAAAGATTTTTACAATAAATTTTACAATAAACAAATGCATGCTTTCTGGAAAAAGAAATGTGAAAAATTATAAAATATAGGAATTCAAGTCCCATTCCTAATTCTTCTAGAGCTCATTCCTTTACGGTATAAATTGGGATGGGCACTAAGTGGTTGGGGACCATAAATCCTTTTTCTAGGACTACCTGGTGCACATATTGTGCATGTAATAAATGTTAACTTACCCACCAGTTATGTGATTCTGGGGGCTCCTTCTATAGTTCTGGCCCACAGATCATTTCCATATGGCACAGGACATCAGAGACCACATATCCTGACCAAAATTATTGAGACATGTTGTTTTTAAAGAGACATTAATGAGGGCTATAAACGGATTTATTCTAGACCACAAAGAAAGCATAAATGTGGTTTATTTAAATGCTGAAATTATAAGAAACCAGCGCAAAGGCCACCTGGAGGATTCTGTAGGCTTACCAATGGTCATCAGACCTCACTTAGAGAAGTGCCAATTTATGCCTATTTATATGTCCCAATAGTGAGTTTGCTTTTTAAAATGACATTGTTTTATTATTTTTTCATGGTCAGTTTGGACTTCACTTGTATGTTACCAGATTCTTTCCCTACTCTAGGGAGAATTAGCCAGTTTCAAATAAATTGTATTACTCTATTTCATTTTCAATGTCATATAAAATATAGTTTATAAAGCCTCAAGCATACGACAACAAATGCTTCTCTCAATGCCATCATAAAAACAGAAGAGCTCCTGAAAGAATAACATGAGAACAAAAATTGAAAATTGCCCTTTCTCTAAGCTTTCTTCCTCCCTGCCAAGTTCTATTCCTTTTTCCTATTGCTCTTCTTTGGGGCCCAGCTTTGAAATTGGCACTGAGTAGTCAGAGTGGCCATTAACGATTCCATTTGACTCAATGTGCAGAGCAAACATAAATGCCAAACCCCTGAGTAAACATACTGCCTGGAGCCCTGGGAGCCAGGCAGGGAAGAAGCTTGTACAGGTCAGGGCCACTGGGCCTCCCAGCAACTGAAGACCGCAGATGGATTCTGGATCTGAACGACAATACAGATTTCTGGAATGAAGATCCCAACCCTCCAGGCAGGAAGCCTGATCTGGAAAGTCTGAAAAACCACCATTCTGTAGGAAATAAATAAGGGACATTTGCTCCCCAAATATTTCCTCTTTTAAAGAAGAAGTAACAGAACAACTAAATTTGCTGCCATCTCCTACCACCTCTGATTTTTTTCTAAACATGTTAAAAACAGTTTCTAGGGAATAAGTCTCAAAGAGGAGACTTGAGCTAACTGGAATTATGGGAGGAAGATTTCTCCCTAACAAGTGACTCGTAAAAGCACTGGAGGAGGAGTCAAGACCCATGTTTTACTTCTCAGGTCTTTAGGCAGAGCCACATTTTCAAATCAACAGCATGAATTTTTTAATGGAATGTATTTATCTTTAGGGTCCCTGCTAGGTTTAGAATCTCCTTTTGTTTTTCCATACTGTTTTGCTAATGATTTTACATGCTCTGAATTTGTTAGTACAACAGTAAATAAGAAGGCAGTATATTATTAACATTGAGACAGTGAAGCTCCTAATATTATCTTGTCTTCTAAATCTATACCAATCATTACATTGGTGCAGAGCCCACTTTCCTACTCTTAAGCCTCTCTGAAGAAAAGATTATTTTATTTATTGACTTTTAATTACATATTTATTCTATAATACTTATTGTATTTATTAATAAACATATAACATTGTATATTTATTACATATACTGTCTCTCCAATTAAATATATAATCTGTAACTTATATATAATTACATGTTGGGGTGCCAGGGTGGCTCAGTCAGTTGAGCATCAGATTCTTTTTTATTTTTTTCATTTTTTTAATGTTTATTTGGGAAAGAGTGATAGCATAAGCAGGGGAAGGGCATAGAGAGAGGGGGACAGAAGACATAATGCGAGCTCTGTGCTGACAGCAGAGAGCCCAATGTGGGGCTCAAACTCACAAGCTGTGAGATCATGATCTGAGCCAAAGTCAGATGCCTAACCGACTGAGCCACCACGGGGCCCCTGAGCATCAGACTCTTGATTTCAGCTCAGGTCATATCTCAACGGTCGTGGGATTGAGCCCTTTGTCAAGCTCTCCATGCTTGATGTGGAGCCTGCCTTGGATTTGCTCTCTCCCTCTTCGTCTGCTACTCTCCTGCATGCGTGTGTATGCGCACACGCACACACACTCTCTCTCTGTCTCTTTGTCTCTAAAGCAAAAAACATACATACATACGTGTATATATAAATAGGTAGATAGACAGATAGGTAGATATGGAATACATATCTATTTGTGTATATCTGATAAAGCACTAGATTTCAAAATAGGTGAAGAACTCCTACAAACTAGTAAGGAAAAAGAGGCAATCTTATAGAAAAATGGTCAAAAGACTTCAAGAAGCATATTACAAAAACAGGCAACTACGTGGCCAATAAACATATGAAAATAGGCTCAACATCTTTGGCAATCAGGAAATGCAAATTAAAACCATGATGAAGTAACACATGGATGACAAAAGCTAAAAAGTATCACAACGTCAAGCGATGTTGAGGATGTGGAGCAGGAGAAGCATTGAGACAGTGGAGGTAGGAATATAGATTTTGACAACTCTGGAAAAGAGTTCAACATCATATAGTAAAGCTGAAGCTTATGATGTAGTACTATGACCCAGCACTTACACTCCGAGGGATATACCTTACAGAAATGCAGGACATGTTCCTGGGCACATGAACAGGAATGCTCATTGCATGCTCATAATAGCCCCAATCTGAAAACAACACAAATATTAACCAACCGTAGCATGGGTTGTCTTTACACACTGTAGAGCAAGGAGAATAAAAGACCTAATTAACAACATGAGTGAGTAGCAATGTTGAGTAAGAGAAGCCAACACAAAGGAATATTTGTAGTATGGTTCCCTTGATACAAAGTTCAAAAACAGAATAAATAAAGCTATATTATTTTGAGGATGCATACAATGGCAGGAAAACTATAAAGAAAAGTAAGAAGGGGCATCTAGGTGGCTCAGTTAACTGAGCGTCCAACTCGTGATTTTGCTCAGGTCATGATCCCAGGGTCATGAGATCAAGTCCTGCATTGAGCTCTGTGCTGAGCTTGGAGATTGCTTAGGATTCTCTCTCCTTTTCTTTCTGTCCTTTCCCCCATGCACTTGTTCATGTGCTTTCTCTCTCTGTCTCTCTGAGAAGGGAAGGGAAAGGAAGGGAAGAAGGGAAGGGAAGGGAAGAAAAAAAGAGAAGAAATGAATACCATATAGGTCCTGATAATAGGGGAGAGAGGGTGTTGAGATGAGACCAGAGCAGAAGAAGAAGGTTTCTGGGTGAGTTGTGTTTTGCATTTCTGATCTGGGTGATAGTGACATGAATGTTCTCTTGAAACCACTTTTTCTAAAGCTAGTTTTATATTTTTCTGTCCTTTTTTAATGGACCTTAAGTGTCACAGTTTAAAATTTTTAAATTCAAAAGAAAAAAATGTTTAAAAAGACTAGTAGGTTGATGTGTGAACATTAGAATCTATAGTGAGGAATCAAACCTTTGGTGATTGAATGGGAATGAATGACCTTTGGGAGTCAAAGATCTGACAGATGAAAATTCCAAATTTAGGAACATTACTACTAAGATTAGGAGCATATTTATTTCCCAGAACCACGCAAACCACCAACCAAAAACGTTCGTTTTATTTTGCTTTACTTTTACTTTCTTTGGGAAGGAATTCAGAGATCCAAACTGGCTCTACAAGTAAAACTATATTGAGATTAAAGAGCGACCTTGGTTAAAATAGTTAAACATGTTATAAATATTCATATAATAAGTAACTTCTCTGAAAATATCTGTAAAGCTGATAAGGAAGCCAAAAAACCAGTTGAATGGGTCTTTGGAAAGGAATGACTCACTCTCTTTAATTCCTATGTACAATGAACACATCTGAATATTTAAGTACAGCCTCAGTTCATTATTTCTTTTTTTCTTATTTTCTCTGTAATCTATTGCATAGTTTTCCTAATTCCTCTGTGTTTTAATTTTATCTATCCTATCTCCTTACAAGATAGAAACGGAAGAGACTTAGATACATGTATAACTTCAGATCTTTTAGTAACAATGCAGCATCCTCAGTCTCAGCTACTTGAGCGTAAATGGTTCCAGTTTGGAATGGGTTCTCTGTAAATCTCAGCAGTTGTAGGACTTCTTCTACTTCTCCAATTTTTTATTCATCTCCTATCAGTCTTTATAATATCTATGAACATAGGACAGATGTTTCATTTTCTCCTTACAAGGATTAGGCCTCTTTATTTAAAAATATGAACCACCCCAAAAAACAGGTAGGTCAATCCAGAGGTCATTCATTATCAAAATTCCTGATGTGAGAATGTTTTCATCTTTTAGTACAATCCTACCGGTCAGCGAGCATATGAAGGTGATGGCCTTGTCGTGGTACACGGGAAAGTAATACCACAGGTAGACAAACACAGCTTTTGTTAGTAAGAATACTGATGGTATGGGGGAGAGTGCTGAGTAGAGGGACCAAACAACAACTGAAACTTTGCTTCAGATGTTCACAATTTATGATGTTTGTATTTCCTAATAATTCATCCCAAAGTTATAATGATACTTTTTTCTAATCCTAAACCTAGACTTATAACTATGTGTTTTTTCATTATCTTCCTCAGATACTTTTATTTCATTTTCTCAGTTGCATCCCAAACTTCAGCTGTGACACTTCTTCTCAAGCTTGCTATATGACATTCTCATGAATATTTTCCATACTCATGGACAGACTATCAGAAAATTTTATTTTGCTTTGGACTCACAAAGAGAAGGAAATCCACATAAATCATTTTCCTAAACATGAAATTCACCCTGAGATCTGAAACCACCCAGCACTGAAGCGACAAGGTTTCCAGAGCTTCAACCTGTTCCTGAAGTTGGATAAGAGCATCTATGCCAAGTGGGCAAGACGTCAGGGCAGAGAGGTGGGGGGCGAGGTCAGCTCATTTCTTTTTCCCATTCCTCATGTTGTAAATTCAGAAGGGGGAGACTGTTACCATATCTTGCCAGATAGACTAGAACACACAACATCAGCCCCTTCCTTCTAGGAACCAACAAAGCCATTCCTTATCTGACCTATTTCCTACACATAGGATACCTGAGTGTATGTTTATTTCATCCAATTATTTACTCCATTAAAATGTGGAAGAAGAAAGATCAAAGTGTCTTTGCTAACGTCTCTGCCAGTTTTCTGTTCATCCAGATCCTGACCTGCCTTGGTTGAATCATTACAGGGCAAAGTTATTGTTTCACCGTGGCAATGACAGAGAGGTAAATGGTTAACAAAAGACTCAATGAGCCCATATTATTGCTGACCCTCTCCGGTCTCCATGATGTGATTTGGAGCCACTGTGTAATCAAGAGCCTGATGTGATGGTTACAAACAGGCCTGGAATGCCACCAGTCCATCCAATCTTCCCCTCCAATCTTGGGTTACATCACTGAAGTTTCTTCTAGGCTCCAGCTTCTATTACTTGCACCAATTGCCAACAGAGCGTTTTCTCTCTAAACACAGGTTAAAGTTGGTGATGGCAACCATAGCTTACTCTGCACATTTGAGTGACATTTTCGGTGGAGGATTCCACAGGTTAGTCGGAGTTAAGTTTCTTCAGAAAAGTCTCTTTTCTTGTCCACTAAAACTCAGAAAGAAATCCCCAGTGCAGTAATAGGAAAGTTCATACAGGCAGCATTTCATGATTAGCTCACTTGTGTTGGACAGGACGAAAGGAAAATTTCCTCCTGCATGTGCAGAAAGGAGTTATCCTCTACCAGCCAGTTTCTGCACTGATGTATTGTGATGTGCTAAAACTAAAGAATTGTAAGAAATACATTCTACAAGATAGAACGAAAGCAAAGCAAGGATCGAAAGGTCAAGAAGAAAAAGCTAGAGAAACTCTTTATGTCAGGGTGTCAGAAGACAGAACCTTAATAAAAGTCTGATCCATAGGGGCGCCTGGGTGCCTTAGTCTGTTAAATGTCTGACTTCAGCTCAGGTCACAATCTCGTGGTTCATGAGTTCAAGCCCCACATTGGGCTCTGTGGTGACAGCTCAAAACCTGGAGCCTGCTTCAGATTCTGTGTTCCCTCTTCCCTTCCCCACTCATCCAGGCTCTCTCTCTCTCTCTCTCTCTCAAAAATAAATAAACATTAAAAAAAATTTAAAGTCTGATCCATAAACCTTGCCAAGGAGGAGCATAATATGGATTTGGCCAATGGTGATGCACTTCTTCAGAGGGGTGCAAATCTGGGCTTCTGAAGTGATGCTCTGAATTCACGGCATTTCATAAGACCATTGAAAATGCTTAGTAATTGTTTGCAGCTGCTGTTCAGCCACTTCCTTTACATTCCACGGCCCTGGAGGCAGAAGGAAAAAATTCTTTATGCCAGTTTTTGTAGATCATAGTGTTAGCTATAAATCTACTCCACTGTAGTCTATAAAATACAGTTATTTCATTGTTTCCACTTCATGCCAAATCATAAAACTTTTTAAAAACAAAATGAAATGAAAGGGAAAAACAAATAAAAACAACAAAAAGGCTTTTTTTAAGTTTGAGGAAATTGCCCTTCATAATATAGTAAAATCTCAGTAATTCAGAGCTGTCCAGATTAGTAAAAAAAAAAAAAAACCCCATTGTGAGCTATGGGGTTCCAATATTCAAGTTTTTATCCTATATAGAAGTATGTGTGCTTGTCTGTATGGGGACATTTATTCTCTAGGGTATCACAGACGACCTAGTGTGTGTGGAGTGTTCTGGAAGCAGCACTGGGAGCACTGGCTGTCTGTGGGGCCTTGGGCAAAGTGCTCTGAGATGAGAGGTAGGGAGCAGAACAAGATGGCAGCTATGTGGTGTGTGCAAAGTCACTTTCCCTCCTGCCTCCACGGCCAGTTTTGTTAACCTGTAAACTTTCTATTAACCAAAGAAACAGCCTCAGAATGTTTCTTCACGGAACCCCAATAAACATTGGTCAGTCTGTCAGCCTCAGCACACTCTAGTAAGCCTGTTTATGGGTCCAGATGACTTCAAAGCTTCTTGGAGCATTCTGATTCCAATATGCTGATAAAGACCCTGCAGAAACCCACTCTGAGGAATGCAAAAATGTAACCAGTGCATGATTTATAACAGACAAACCGTTTCCACACTGCTTTACATGCACTTAAAACAACAGCTCGCTTCACAAAATACAGTAGTTCTCAGCAGATTCGGTGGAAGGGCTGGCGATGAGAAACTTCGGGCCTGGGGTTGAGAACCTGCACATTGGAATTATTTAGGGAGATTTTTTAAATACCCAAACTTGGGACCCACCCTGCCCATTAATGTTGCTTAAGTCTACAGTGGAGTTGGAAGAATATGCTTGCTTACAAATCTGTTTAGTACGTTTTGATACATCCTTCTGCCCAAAGATCCCTTTCTATAGTCTGGTTTATATGATTTATTTCTTGAGACCAACTATTATCTCCAGGCAAAGCCATGATAGGTGTCATCTCAGCCTCTACTCAAATTAAATTTGCACATTTCAAATGAGTACAGCGCAAAGGAGATGATTTTACTAGTGATTGAATTTGCAGCTTTCTTTCTGGAACCAAGACATTGCATTTTTCAGATAACCACATAATGCTGTCTACTCAACCCTTCCAGTTTCTCAGGCCAAAAAGCCTGCAGTTGTTCTCAGCTTTCTCTCTCTCACAAACCTCATCCAGTTATGTTCAGCCAATTCTTGGCTCTCGCTTCAGCAATGACCACTTCTCACCACCTTCTCTGCTGGAGCCTGCCCAGTCATCCCAATAGCTTCCTAGCTGGTTTTCTGTTCCAGTCCTTGATCCTTGTCTATTCTCCACATGGCACAGAGTGACCCCAATAAAACTTAAGTTAGATCATATCATTCCTCTGTATGGAAACCTCTAAGAACACTTACAACTTAGTCCCAGCCAAAGCCAAAGTCATCAGAATGGCCTGCAAGACCCTACACTTACTGACACTCCCCCTGACTCCATTACTTCCTCCTTTTTCCACTCACCCCAGGCCTCCTTGTTTCCCAATTTGCATGTATCCCACGCATGCTGCTCCTTCTACCCAGAGTGTAAATCCACAGACGCCCACATGGCTCTTTCCCTTGCCTCCTCCAAGTCTTGACTCAGGCGTCACCTTTTCTCAGTGAGCACCTTGCTAATCCCCACTCTTTAAAATTCTAACCTTCCTCCCCATCCTCTTCTCCCAAGTTAATTTGCTCTATAGTATGCATCATCATGTAACATCATACATAGTTTAATTGTTAATTTTGCCATCTCCACATGGGCAGGGATTTGGGTCTGTTTTGCTCATTTGTTTATTCCTAACATCTAGAACAGTGCCTATCACAGAACAGATAGTCAAATAGATATTTGCTCAGTAGAAATAAATTAACAACTCAGCCAATAGACAGTATGATTCAGTGATTGGAGGAAGCAGCATTAGTAAGCAATGAATAATTGGGCCAACGTTTTCTGGGAATGTACTCCCCAAACATTCAGTTCCCCGCTCTGTGATATTGGCCAATCATTCTCTTTCAGTAAGTCACAAGATTGCAATTAGAGCAAATAGGTATTTATTTTAACACTTTGGAAGAAATGTTCTGTCCTATCTAGAGATTCAGGAAACAATTAGGCAATTTGTTGTTTATCTTGTGTGCCTCTCCTTTTATTTTCCTACACTGTTTCACTTAGCAATTCATAAAACACCAATAGCCAAAGAAAAAATAAAAGTGAATTTCAAATAAGTCTTTTTTTTCATTTCTTTGTGACTGAGAAAGAAGTACAAAATATTAACCTAAAATACACATGGAGATTACCTGTTTAATATATTTTCTGTTCTCTTTAGATGAAGCTATTATATTTCACAAATAAAATACGTTGGATTTCAAAAATAATTTGGATGAAGTTTCTGGATATGAAAAGAAGTCTCGAATAAGTGGTGTGACACAAAAAATTAAATTAATAATTAATAACAATCAATAATAATGGCTAATTTTATGCCTTTTCTAGATAGCCACCATTAAGTTAAAGCTTTTCATGCATAGTCTTATTTTATCATCATTTAAACCCTAAGGAGAAGGAACACATTTTTAAAAAAATTGAGGCCTCAAAGTGTCACACAGCCTAGTGGGTGGCAGAGCTGTGATTCAAATTTTCGTCCATCCAGATCCAAAGATAGCATTTGTAACAACTTCACTTTTCTACGACAGTGTTTTATGGGGATGGTAAAATAAAATATTTTAAGTCAGTATGGTTCTAGAAAAATTGAGTCATAAGGTTAGAGTGTTTTACGTTATCCTGAATTTCTTAGTGTTGACTGTAAAAACAAAAGTTATTATCATAACAAGTCAGAAGGAGAAAAACTGCTGATAGCACCACAGAGTGCCTTTCCCTCAAGAACCACAAAGTACTTTCACAATGACACCAACAAAAAAGGCATTCACAGCATAATATAAAATGGGCATTTGGCATTTGTCCAGCTAATTGGATCAACAAAAGATACACATTGGATATCTCAGTGAATTTTTTTAATTATTCAACTTATCTGTCTCCAGAGATCAATTAACTGAGGCTGGAAACACAATGTCACCTCCTGACTTCCTTTCTAGACCCTCACTTATTTCCAAGTGAAAGTATTTTGTCAAATTAGCACATCAAAAGATGTCTTTCATAAGAAAGGAAAAGCCTGTTCTTTGCCTATTTTGGAAAGGGAAAGAGGTGGCAGACCTTGCTGAAGAGAAGGAGAAGACAGTTGAGGCATACATAGGGGGTGTGGTGTCATGTGTGTGCGTGTGTGTGTGTGTGTGTGTGCATGTGTGTCTGTCTGTGTGTACAATTTCCCTGGCAACTGGTAGCATGTCAAACCTCGATGTGTGTGATAGGAGGATATGGAGGTGGTATTTGAAGGATCCTACCTCCTTCCATCCTACTATTTCCCAACAAGGTCTCAGGAATTCTTACAGTCTTCGAAAATATTCTCTACCAACACATACATCACAACAGCACTCATTGTTTCCTTCATTAAGTCTAAAGTCTTCATTTTCTTTCTCTTTATAGATGATTTATGTGACCATTTTCTGGATATTGTGAAACTATTTGTGGCTTTAAGATGTTGGAAAAGACTTTCTATTTGGTGTATTTTGCTACTTAGAACTTTTTAATCATTCATTTACATCCCAATAGATCTCTCAAGTCAAAAGATAGGAAACAGAGAGGGAATTAGTATAATTTCATGAGTGGAAGACAAGGAACCTTGTAAATCTAAGAGAAGGTCCATGAAAAATCAGGATGTCAGGAAAGAAATGAGTGGCAATAACAAATGGTTCATGTGTCACTTGATACTGCCTCATGTGCCATCTTTGGATTATGAGCTGAACAACCTGACTTTGGCCACAAATGGAACTGTCTAACTGCACAGTCTACCAAAGGTTTTGACCTTGACTTAAAACTTTTACTTCTTTTAATGTGTAAATGATTATGCTAAACATTAGCCAAGAAAAATCAAGTACACAGAAAGACCTCATATTTATAAAACACTTGACACTAGAGAAACAAATAATCTTCGAATTAACTAGGACGAGGATATATATCTTTATAATAAAGAAAATATAGCCTTCATTGGGGGAGAGGCAGATGCTCTAATACTATTTTAAAAATACCACCTTAGAAAAAAATTTACTTTATCTAAAGGAATTCTGTTTATAACTAATGCTAAAAGTATGCAGTGGGCAGGTCTTCAGTTTCAAGTGTCCTTTCTGGGTTCTGTTTGAGAGTGAAAAAAGCCAGGTAGAAGCATTATCACGGAGGGCTAAGTCAAAGTGAAGGCCAGAGATTTGCCCACTAATGGTGGGTTTAAAGACACAGCAAGAAATTCCATGGTGATTACAAACACAGCCGCGGGTGTCAGATGGCCCACGTTCAAAACCAAGTTCTACCACTTACAAGCTGTGCTGTCTTCAGAGACATTATTTAATTATTTACAGTCTAAACCATACCTCAGTTTTCTTTTCTAGAAAGTGGAGATAAAAATGAGGCTTTCTTCATGTGGTCCTCATGAGAATAAAAAATATATATTAAGCATTTGAAATGGTGCATTGCACAAGGTACATGCCAAAAAGCTTCTGTGTTATTCTTTATTATTATGGGCAAATAATAATATATTATAATTATATATAGGCAAAAATAATATTTATTATTATAAAGAAACAAAATGGAAGCTGGAAGCCTCACTATTGAAAATGAGTCACTCCTATGACATGAAGTGACATAAGCCAAGGTAATAAATCAGAGTGGTGCATGGCACAAAGTAGAGAATTAATAAACATATGCCGAAAGAGTTATTAGCAAGTGAGAATCTTAATTGCAGACCAAGAAGATCTAAAGCAAATCTGCATATGCATATGACTTGCAAACAAGGTTGAAGCAAGCTAATATGGCCAAGACTTGGTTTTATTACCAGCTATGCAGTGAGCCAGATAGCTTAAAGGAACAGTGCTGGACTTGTTGCCAAAAGAAAAAAGAAAAAAGAGAGAAAGAAAGCAAAGCAAAGCAAATACAAATTAATGAGCCTAGTCACTCACTGTTATCTCCCTGTTGTGAAGACTTGTGCTTTGATTTAAGCAATTTTTTTCTTCTACTCCAGTCTCAGTAATTTGATGCATTTAAGAAGTCTCAATAGCAATGCAAAATGACATTGCAATTCACAGGATAATTTTGGTACAATAACAAATAAGGAAATGTGACTAATCTGCCTTTGTCTTATCTTTTTCCTGTAGTAATAGACCAGCTATTTTGGGATGCTTGAATATCGCCTTCCCTTCCCATACCCTCCCTTTCCTAAAACACTTGTAATAGTTTTGTTTGTCAAAAGAAGTCTGTTCTAACTACTTCATTCACAACATGAGTTCTGCAGGCTTCTGACAACAAGAAATTCCTCTTGTACTCTAAAATAGTTATGTCCTAGAACTCTTACTAAAAAGGCTAACCAAAATATTTATCATTTTTAAGTCCCCATCTAGTCATTACTTAGGTCCAGACAAGACAAATAAAAGGCATATACAGAGAATGGCATAACCATTTAGGAACAGTCTAGGATGTCCATTTTAATATGGGGTTTGGTCCAGTAGCCAGTGGTATAAGCAGGGTTTACACTCTTCAAGCTATCAGCATGTACTCTGATGGGTTAAACAGAACGATGAGGGACTAGGTAGTCATGAGGTTGGCAAAAACCAGGATCTCAAGGACTCATGTAATACAAAAGATGCAAATGCCTCAATTGCAGAATAAAATTGCAAATTAAATTTAAATCCAGATTTAATTGGAATTATGATGTCTGCTTAGTCTGCAGGGAAACACAGTAGATTTTAGTCAAATGAGTCAAAAACCAGAACCTGTCTGGGAACAACAGAATAGCTTCAGACAAAAATTGCGCTGCAGCTTCCAGAAGTTTTCTATTGCCTTTTCTCTTAGGACAACTGAGAATCTTTGTTCAGTCGTCTTATTCTTGAACGGCCTTTTGGGTTTAGAAGATCTTCCATGTATTGTGAAGAGTTCTACTCACCATCTCTACCTTTTGGCAGGTGCACTCTTTAAAAAATAATATATGTATATATGAGATTGCAAAAGAAATTCAAATATTTGGGGCAATAGAGCTTGTGTGTCAGACTCTCCCATTCCTGCTGCTACTGCAGCCAAGCAATACCCTAAGGAAGGTCAACAGAATCTCTGGGAGAGGAACTCCCCACCCCAAACACCGGCATTTTTTAAGGCTCCCCAAGTGATTCAATATGCAGTCAGAATGGAAAGCCAGGGGCAGAAATTATCCTAATTTGTTCGTTTCCTTGACCTGGGGCTCCCAAACATGGATGTTTAAATGTTTGTTGAAAACAAGATTCCTAAACACTGAAGGACTGAGTCAGAATCTTTAGGGATGGGAGTAGGTGAAGGATGCGATTGTTGGTAGTGATGTGGTAACAAGGAGCAGAAATCTGTATTGTAAGAGTACCTGGTGGGAAATCACTTCATTTGACCATCCAAACTCCTAGGAACAGCTCTGGTGTCATGTTTTGGCTTGTTAAAAATGAGTCATCTACTGGGTCATACCATTTAGTTCAGATTGTTTTCTTTCTTACTGAGAATATTACCTTGATTTTGCTTGATGCAGAACAATCCAAGTTTGTTTTCCATATGGCTTTTCTCTGTCAGATTCACAAGATAATGAGACTGCTTTGACAAAACTGTGTTAGGATTTTGGAATTCCTTACTGGATATGCCCTGCAAATGTTCATGCCATGCATTACTGTGAGCCAGGAAGAATATAAAATTATCAGGTTTTTAAAAACTGAGACCCATTACAGATGGAATTCTAGAGCCCTACAATAGTTCATCACCCCACTTTTCTAGTCTAGCCCCATGGACTAACGCTTCTGAAGATTCTCATTAGTAATCATTAAAGACTACCCTCCTCTCCCAAGGGACCTCTAGTGCTGGGGTGCCAACCACTGACACCACTTCTGGAGCAGATCAACTTCCTGATTTCCAAATGTGTCTATTTCCATTGACCAGCAATATTTTACCCTTTGTGATTTTGTAGGCCTCTCAATTCACTCTTCCTCTATGATGGCAAAAGTAGAAAGGCACCCTCTGCATTTTTCACCAGTCCTTCTGCGACCAAGAACATTTCCTTTTCAGGGAGGAGGCTTATCCACTGGCAGAGAAGTCTACTTCTCACTCACCACTGACTTCCTCTGCCTGGAATAGATAGATTTTAAAACTCTCTGATTTGGGTGCTGACCCATACTGCCTCATTTTGTTCTGAGGCTGTCTCAGAAAGGAATTATAACTATGAGCTAACCTATCACTGCTGAAAGTAGAAAATCTGCATGACTTGGGCAGAGTAGGTGTTGTATAAACACAATTCAATAAAGAACTTTGATTTGACCTTAGTCTTATCAAACAGCAACAACAGAGGTTGGTGGCAGACAATTCTTAGTCCATTAACTCAAGAAAGACTTGTCTTCTAACCCTGTAGAATAGAAATTTTATTTATCCCAGAAAACTTTCCTACTTTTGAATATCCAAACTTTCTATAGGAGACTGACCCTAAATTAGTGATGAAGATTGCCTACATCAACTTAAAACACTTGAAAACAGCTCAACTTTGCACTTGGACATATAAAGGAAAAGTGTTGGTAAACAGAACTTTCTAGGAAAAGTAGATTAGAGTGAGTAACATCAAAGGGAAGAAGATACTGAACATTGACCATTTTCTAGGAACTCAGTTTGAACTCATAGAGAGCAGATAAACAAAAATGAGGAAGCGATTGAAGGAAGAATTGCATCTTAAGAGCACTCATTTTATAATGCAGCCACCACAGGAACAAGCAAAGCAAAACAAAACATAAAAGGAATACAGAAGAATTTTAAAAATTGTTTTCTTATTTCCTTAAAATTATTATACGGGTGCCTGGGTGGTTCAGTCAGTTAAGCAGCCTACTTCAGCTCAGGTCATGATCTCTTGATTCATGAGTTCGAGCCCCACATCGGGCTCTGTGCTAACAGTTCAGAGCCTGGAGTCTGCTTCAGATTCTGTGTCTCCCTCTCTCTCTGTCCCTCCCTCGCTCATGCTCTGTCTCTCTCTTGGTCAAAAATAAACTAAAAAAAAAAAAAAAACATTTAAAAAGTTAAAAAAATATTATAGTCTTTATGAGAAAATAAGACAGACATCATGAAAGGTAAAATAAAAATACAGTGTAATACTTGATTAGATTCTAAGAAACTGGAGAAGATAGCAAATGTTATAATGGTTCAGAGACTCTTTTTTGGTAAGGCATCGTCTTGAGCCAAGTGGGACATAGCTGGGCCTTTAAGAAAATGATAGGTAAGATTTCAAAATAAAGAAATCGTTGGGCCATGAAAAATAATTCAGTGTATATCTATCATCATAATCCCACACTCATTTGAAATAAAGAATAGTAAAGAAGTTTTATGTTTATATGTAGCCATTTTGAATTACTTCATACAGTACATACTGGTTAGGTGTAGAAACTCTATCAAATTCCATACAGATGTGAAAGAGTCTTAGATTTCACTGACACCACTTTTAATCCAGGGGACCGAGCTTAACTCTAGATAAGAGCTTCTGAGTCCATATAGAAAGTCTCATTATATGATATTGACCATTATCATGCAGTCTGATCCCTACTTATTCACCAAGCTAGATGCCAAACAATGGGAAAAATTAAATCTACTCTCAAAGAAAAATATTTTCCAGTAATGATGTTATTTAAAAAATACTGTAAAAGTACAGGATAAGGAATATAGTGAATAATATTATAAAAATGTCATGTGGTGATGGGTGATAACTATTATTTACTGTGGAAAGCCTTGTGTAATGTGTAGAATTGTCTAATCACTATGTTGTGCACCTTAAATTAGATATAACAGTGTATATCAACCACATTTCAATAATAAAAATTTTTATGTGAGAATCTTATAAATAAGAAACTAAACAAAACATACTGCAGGTTACAAAGTTAATCACATAAAAAGGAATTCCAAAAGCGTTTCAGGCTACAGCCACCACTAAAATAAATCCATCCTCTTACAATGGGTATGTGAAAAGAATACCCCTCACTTTGGAACAATGACATTTGACATATTTTTTAAAAACTCAAACCCATTGTTCTTCAATCATACCTCATGTAAAGGATGTGATTTTAAGGTTTTCTTGGGCTCCCCAATTTTCTTATCTGATTCAGGTTTGAAGAAAATTAGACTGAATCACTTCTTTCTTGTTTGTCTTGATGAGCCCACAGCATAGAGACAGGGAACGGCATGGTGGAAAGGACATAAACCCTGGAGTCAAACTATTTAAACTGCTACCTGCTATTAACTGTGGCTTTGTGTGAGTTGCTTAATGTATGTGAGCCTCAGACATGTCATCTGAAAACAGAGACCATATATAATACACAATGAGTATATTACAAAGGCCATATCATCTGGTAGATTTTCAACATACAAGAGTTACTGTTTTGGCATCATCATTAATATTTATTTGTATTATTATTTCTGACATAGTTCTGGACCAATCATTAATTCTGTGTAGGCTTCAACTACCCTAGTTGTGCATGAGTGGGACCTTATGACAATCTCTTCACTTCCTTCCAGTTCTAAGATTTTATGAAGGAAATCACATCTGCCACCAATATAAACCACAAACACAAGTTATACATTTCTGCTGAGAAGTAGTTCTACTTCTGTATTTTCGGAAATTTCACAATTTACTTAAAGGAGACTGAGCAGTGGAAGCAGAGGACTGGTCAGCTACATATTTCTCCGGAAACACGCTCTCCAAGCTGGGTTCTGGGTGAAAACCCAGTGTAGTTCTGATGTTTCCATAGGACTTCAGTCATTTATTTAGATTCTATTCACATTATTTTAATGAGTTTCTCCAAAAGAGTGTATGTAAATATGGTCAGAGAAAGGGAATCAGGTTTTGGAAGCAAAAGGCCCTTAATCTGATTCCCAGGTCTCTCACAGCTCGCTCTGTGACCCTGAACATCCCTTGTCGTATCTTCAAGAATAACAGTTTCCACATTTAGAGACATGTGCTTTGGCACTTGTAGTAGGCCTGGCACATAATAAGGAATCAGTCCCAAGTATCTCCTCTTCCCCACCCCATAGGAGCAGAGATGTTACTGTAGTTTTCTTGGTCCAGAGAGTGTCCAGCACTACATAGTCAGATAACAGATGTTCAATAATCCTTTGAACCACTTGAAGTTGAATTGGACACATGTATTTTCAGGAGTCAGTTGACTTCCAGGAAAAACTAAAACAGTTCATTTTAAAATAATAACAGTGAACTATTGACATTTTATTCCACATCTAGAATTAGGGAGCTTTTTTTCTTAAGCTTATTTATTTTAAGAAAGAGAGAGACAGCGCGCGCTCGTGTGGGTGTGCAAGAGCATGAGTGGGGGAGGGGCAGAGAGAGAGGGAGAGAAAAAAATCCCAAGCAGGTTTTGCGCTGCCAACGGAGCCACCCAGGTGCCCCTTAGAATCAGGGAGGTTTAAAAGTGATGTTTCCCACAGTGCTCAGACTAGTGGTCTTGGAGAAAGGAGTCCCCTTATCAAGTGTGTTTGAAAAAGCTAGCCTTCTGAGTATGTAATACACCCCACTGCCCTTCAACAAACACACACTTGGAGGTTCAGTGTGAACTAATAGGTTGAGGGCTTTGAAAACGCTCCAGCAGGAAACTTGTTTTGCTGGGTTTAAGCCATTATTTCCCAGTAGTTTTTGACCAGGGAACCCTTTGAACACAAATGGAGAAATTCTATTTTTTCAAGAAAAGGAAAGAGAAGAATAAGTAATATATGTGTGTAATATGTTTAGATTTTTGAAAGCCATTATAGAATCTGTTTTAGAACTTGAGTCACTGTGGGGTAGGGCACAGGGTTTAGATGTGAATCAGAAGCTGAATAAGGCTTAAAAATAGAAGGCTCAATGTGGTTAATAAATGGGCACTACTAAGCAAGACATAATGTTTCCAGATACTTCAGGAGTCTTTACCCAAAAAGGTATTGTCATTTAATATCTGGAGAGATTATAGACAGGAATGAGCAAGGACTGATCAGTAAGCAATAAATAAATATTCTGGAATAAATTCCTAAAAAATCCATTTTTATGACTGATAATACACTATGGTTTGTGAAATGACAAGACTAAGAAGAAAATAAATATTTTTAAGACCTAAAAAGTCTATATGTGGCAGATAAAATTTATTGTGAGTATTTAGGTCTAAATATCTAAAATTCATTTAATCAATACATATTTATTGTGTCCCTATTATATGCCGGGTACTAGAAATAAAGCAATGAGGGAAAATCTTTGCCTGCATAAAACTTATAGCCTATGCAGGAAACAGATAAAATTAATAATAAAACTGTCAAGTTGTGCCTGTAATAAGTCCTGCTAAAGGAGAGATTTGTGCCCTGATTTCTACTTTGGACAATGAAATCAAGAACCATATGCATGCTTTAGGCACTGCTGTCTCTCAAGTACCTAGCACATAAGTGTCCGGCATAGAAGAATTGCTCAATGTATACTTACTGAATTACTTGGACTAATGAATAAGTGAATGTATAAAGGAGAGTGTACAGTAGAAGGATATGACGTAGAATTGTCAGAGAAGAGAACCCCTAAATGAAGCTGACTTCTGAAGGATGCTCACCGAGGAAAGAAGGGAGGGAAGATTATGCCAGGGAATACATGTGCAAGGTAGGAAGCATGGCTCACATGAGGAGAGACAGGACAATTGGCTGTCATTGTCATAAAGAAAGAATAGAGTCGGGAGCACCTGGGTGGTTCAGTTGGTTAAGTGTCTGATTCTTGATTTAGGCTCAGGTCCTGATCCCACAGTCCTGAGATAGAGCCCTATGTCTGGGCCTACTTAAGAATCTCTCTCTCTCTCTCTCTCTCTCTCTCTCTCTCTGTTACCCTGTTCTTCCCCAGATCAAGCATACAGGCACTTTCTCAAAAAAAAAAAAAAAAAAGTGGAGTCATTTGTGCAAGATGGGACAAAGATCTAAGCAGCAAGAGAGAGGTCCCCTAAGACCAATCAGGGAGTTCTGTTTTTTATCTTAAGGTCAAAGGGAAACCACTGAGTACTTTAAGCCAAAAAAAGGGTAATATAATCAGATTTGTGCTTAAAATCGTTATTTTCCTTATTGAATAGGGGTGGGGAGGGAGGAGCAAAAGGAGATGAAGATACTACCTGGGAAGCTACTGCAATAATGTAGGTAGGAGCTGAAGCTGACGGCGACTTGGATTATTGTAGCCATGGAGGGTTGGACAGATTCGAGAGAAATCTAGAAGGTGACCTCACACATAGAAGAGCAGAGAGAAAAAGAAAAGAGTTGTGTCAAGGAAGGCTCTTGGATTCCTGGTTTGCATAACTGAAAGGATGGTGTGTCACTCAGTGAGTTGGAGGTAATATGAGGCCAGGGTGGAATGGGGACTCATGGGTTCAGCTGAATGTATGGAATGAATGGTTGTGAGTGACTAATTAGGGCTCAGGAAGGAAAATCAGAAAATATTCATTTGCTTCAATCTTTCTCGTTTCCTATGTAATTAGTGAGCACCTATTTTCAGCCAAGACTATAGTAGTCATTGCTCCCTGTGGACACTGGCCAGTGTGTATCCCTGCATTTTTGTTTAAAAAGCCACAAAAAATAAAAATGTGTAACTATGTGATGGTGTGATGGTGATTGATGTTAACTAAACCTATTGTGCTGATCTTTTCCCAATACACACATATATCAAATCGTTATGTTGTAAGCTTTAAAACAAAGTTATATGTCAATCAAATCTCAATAAAACTAGTGGTGGGGAAGCCAAAACAGTGCTGAGCAGGTGAGAAATAGTTGTAGGAGCAATATGCCTTCTCTGCACAGAGACAAACTGTATCTGTATCTCGGTGTAGTGTTTTTAACATCTTTCTCCTTTTAGCATTGTTCTTGTTCGAGAAGCCCATAAGGAACTGGAAAAAGACCATATGTGACTGAAATTTGTTGAAAATTAGAACAAATCTCCTAAAGGTTTACATAAAATACTGAAAGCTAAGGAAAGAAAAGTTAAAGTCTGAACAACCACCAAAGATATATTTATAAATTAGTCTGGGGCCTCCTGAAGCCTGAGAGAGAAGTTTACAACACATAAGAGAAGAAGATAGAGACCAGCAGAGATGGGGTGAAGAATGAAGGCATTCTAACCAAGTGTATTAAAGCAGTGCTTCTCAAACTTTTCTGTTTTTAATTCCACTGCAGTTACATACAATGTTATACTAGATTCGGGTGTGCAATATAATGATTCAACAATTCTATATACTACTCAGTGCTCATCACAGTAAGTGTGCTCTTAATCCCTTTCACCTAGTTCACCCATCCTCCCTTTGACAAAGAGGCAAGAATAGGCAGTGGGAAAAAGTCTCTTCGACATATGGTGTTGGGAAAACTAGACAACTACCTCAAAAAGAATGAAACTGGACTACCCTTACACCATATGCAAAAATAAACTCAAAGCAGATTAAGGACCTAACTGTGAGACCTAAAACCATAAAAACTCTAGAAGAGAGCATAGGCATTAATTTCTCTGGCATTGGGCATAGCAACATTTTTCTAGATATTTCTCCTGAGGCAAGGGAAACAAAAGCAAAATAAACTATTGGGACTACTTCAGAATAAAAAGCTTTTGCACAGCAAATAAAACTATCAATAAAACAAAAAGAAAGCCTACTGAATGGGAGAAGATATTTACTAATGGCATATTCAGTAAAGCGTTAGTATCCAAAATATATAAAGTTACAGTTCAGTTACACAACTGAACACCAAAAAATCCCCCAAAATGATCAAATTAAAGATGAGCAGGAGACATGAATAGACATTTCTCAAACTTTAATGTGCATTGGAATCGATTGGGAAGTTGTTAAAATCCCAATGATAGTTCAGTAGGTCTGGATGGAGCCTAAAATTGTGCATCTCAAACAACCTCCCAGGTGATGTTGGTACTGGGTAAGGCAAGGATCGAGTTAGCAGACCTTAAAGGGTCAGAAGAACACTGAGTCCTGATTCTACCACTTATTTTTTTTTAATGTGTATTTTTATTTTTGAGAGAGAAAGAGAGCACAAGCAGAGAAAGTGCAAAGTGAGAGGGTGTGGGGACAGAGAATCCAAAGCAGGCTCTGTGCTGACAGCAATGAGCCAAGGCAGGCTCAAACTCAGGAATGGTGGGATCATGACAAGAGCTGCAGTCAAATGCTCAACCAACTGGTTCCACCACTTATTAACTGTGTGCCCTAAGTGAAGCAACTTGACCTTGCTAAGCCTCAATTTCCTCATCTCTAGTGAAGAGTAATAATAGTACATTCTTCATAGCGTTATTGTGAGGATTAATTGAAATAACTGTGGGCCTCTAACAAGTATTTCCTAAATGTTAACTGTTAGTATTATTAGTATTATTAAAGTTATAATTCTGGGAGGTGGTTAAGACCAAAAGCACAAATTAGTTGAAGACGGTTTTAGGTAACTGCATATAATTGATGGATCCACAAAATGGATTAAAATGTTTGAAACTGGGGCATATCACTATGGCATATGATTACTGAATTCTACTTCTCAGATAAATTTTATATTTTAGGTTCACTATTTCTCATTAGTCCATCCAACAACTGCCTGTCCAAATACCAATGCCAATAAAACAGAATTTTACCAATCTCTGGACATAGAGGACTTAAGCTGACAAAACCATCCATGGGAGAAAAGACAACTTCAGGACTATCATAAGAATATGTTTGTGGACAAATAATTGCATGCTTGCTTCTATAGTAATAGAACTTTCCCCTCCATTTGTCTTCTGATGAAATGATTTTACGTCCAACATTAGTGATGCATAAATTACCCAGATTAGAAAGCACATAGAGAGAAGAGGACATAATCTATCTCATTGAATGTGCAATGGATTTAAAGGGAGCTCTGACTCTGGCAGAGTGTGTGCTGCACAGGTCCTCCTGGAATCCACGGAGGGATAACAATCCTTCAAAAATAATTCATTTATTGACGTCAGTAAGTCTGAAGTAAAACAATTAAGTGCTTTCAATTCATTTTATCACAAACAATTGTGCATTGAGAATCAGCTTTCTGCCTGCCATTGTCTTAGGAGATGTGCAAGGACAAGAAATTTAAGTCAGTCCCTAAGTCCAAGAAGCATATGATTGAGTTTTCAGACAAGTCATACACACACGAAACACAACAATGTATGGGGCACCATGTGACTGAATATCAAAATGGCATTCCTAAAAAGTACTAAAGGAGAATAAAGATGAGAATGATCAGGAATAGTAGAAAATATCGTCTGAGGAAATAGCACCTGATTTGTGCCTTGAAGAGTAACTGAATTTGTATAAAGCAGAAGTTGGAAATTCATTATTGGTTGAAGCAGCAAGAACAAGTTTGGGGTAGGAGTGGTGAAGGGATGTGGTGTGATTTTGTGTCTGCAGAACACAATGGAAAATTAAAACAACTCAATGTGCATTCAGTATGATGGGGCAGTATCACAAAGAGATTTTGACAATCAGTTGAGGAGACTGGAAGGGGACAAGGCAATGCATTAGAGAAATGTAAGTGAGTGTGTGTATAGTAATATATGTGTGCATATATGTGTATTTACTTAATAGCTAGAAAAATTATTGAAACTTGCATTTTCAATGTAACACCAGCTGGTAATACTGACACACACACCCTGTATCCATAGCATGGAGCGCCTAAACTTTGTCAACACTTTACTCTCCCACCTAGGAGCTCATATTTGGCAATATCTACAAATATAGATAAAAGGATTCTTTGGTCCAGGAACCTTTTTTTTTTTAGTTTATTTTTATTTATTTCGAGAAAGAGAAAGCACAAGTGGGGGAGGGACAGAAACAGAGAAAGAGAGGAAGAGAGAGAGAATCCCAAGCAGTGCTCCACACTGTCTGCACAGAGCCCAACACAGGGTTCAATCCTTCAAACTGTGAGATCATGACCTGAGCCAAAACCAAGAGTCAGACACTCACCCAGCTGAGCTACCCAGGTGCCCCTGGTCTGGTAACTTTTGTAAGATAATGAAAGGCTTTACTGAGAATGATTACATCCACATCCTCATATAGAAATTGTATGTCCTTCAGTTTCCTAATTATAAACAATGATCTGTAGAAGGCCACCAATACGTTCTACTGAGCCCCTAGTCATAGACTTCATCTGTGTAAGCTAGGGGCTATGGAAACAGATCCAATCTTGTCTGATCTGTGTGTACTCAGTGGTCTGTTCAACATGATTCCTGTTTGGCCTGAAGTGTCCATTTCTTGCTTCAGAGTCCTTATTTCTAAATCTAGGTCACTACTCATGCTACAATTAGCTCTAAGCATCATCTTTACTCATCTTTATTGGTCAAGTGCTTCATAAAGTTCTGCTTCCTTCCAGTAGGTTCTCAAATTCTGACCATGGCTTTGCTGCACTAGATTCTATGCCTGTATGTGCCTTCTCTCTGGCAGCTGTGTTTCCTCTGGGGGAAGAGTGGTCTTCTGTCTGCTGTGGCAAGCAACAGTCACTTCTTCTTGGAGTGAGAACTGAAACCAGAACCACCAGATGCCATTTCCTGGGCACTTCCTATTAAAGTTCCCTTCCCCTCAGCCACGGAAGCTGTAAGTAGGAGACTGGACTTGAACGTCAGCATTGCAATTTACCAATTGCATACTCTTGGACATTTAGCATTTCTATACATCAGCTTTCCTTTTTTTAGAATAGGATAATCATAGTGCCAACCTGCGGAGCTATTGTGAAGATTAATTAAGTGAATAAATATAAAGGGATTTAGAAGGTTATTTGTCACCTAACAGGTACTCAGTAAAGGTTGGCTGGTGTTGTTTTCTTGTGATTCTTATCTTGTTATTAAATCTCTTTTGCCCCCAATATCATGTAGATTTCATTGCATATCACTCGTTCACTCATTAAGTTTCTCCACGTAAAAGAGGTTCTAAAATTACAATCTTTATCATTATCATTTAACTAGGTGTTTGAGTATTTCTAGGTCTATTTATTTCTATGTGTTTGTATGAATGACAATGTCAGGCGTGAGAAAGTACTACATTACTGTTCAGTTGTAACGCATTTACAATTGATGCAGTTGACCAAACTGCCATTTGAAAGTGAATGGAATCTGACATTCCTAAATGCTTTCATGGCTACAGAACTTCTAAATTTACAAAAGGCCCATCAACTAGTCCATCAGCTAGTTGACAGATCCCTGAACCTGGACTCCAGGGTTAACTGAAACAATGTAAAGCAGTTTAATTCTTACTGATGTTCTTGTTACAGAGATGAGATTTTTGTGTACGAAAAACTTAAAAGGCAATGCAAAACTGAGGAATTATGGAAGGTCAGGAAGGAGTGAAATCAAATAAGCTGAAACTATTGTGTGAGGGAGACAGAATAAATATCAGGAAACATTTATGAACAGTAAACGCTATTAGAATGGGGTCATTACAATCTCCTTCCCCAAGAGCCCTTAACGAATGTGGATTTAGATGTAATCCTGTTTTAGCCCAGTAATTCAATGCATACCTTGGCAGAAAAGGGAGTGTATTTGATTATCTTGTTAAGATTCTTTTGGTCCTCTGATGCTCCAATTCTGAGAGAAACTTCTTGGTATTCCTGAATCTCATGTTTCTCAATTGAAAGTAGGAGACTGGTAATGCTAAACTATGTCACAGTGCTTTGAGGTCTTAGTACTAAAGACCTCATATTATACTAAAGTACTAAAGTACTTAGTACTTATACTAAAGTACCTAGTACTAAAGACTGTCATATTATAAACAGCGTGGATACAATGTATTTATCACTAATTGTAGAAATTGGTGACTTGAAGATAAAGGAGGCACTCTGTAATTTTTAGATAGTTAAATCTTTCTTAGCATTTTTAAATTTTGAAAAAATTTACCTGTAAACAAAAACATCCTATAATATTTTAGAGACATTACACCTATTTCAGTAAAGTTTTCCTTAAAGAAGAAAGTTGGCTAAGGAAACAAAAACTAAACTCTTAAGACTGAATCAAGAGGTACTTATTTTTAAAAAGTACATAGTCATCTCTTCAGTAAAATATAATACAAGAGATGTCACCCTCCCCCACCCCAAAGTAGAGAATCTACAAGAAATGTGTATCTGCTACTGATTGAATGAATAGCTCAGCTTTGATTTCAGGTGACACTGTGCATAAACTTAGAAAATGATTAAAGTGATCCTTTATGTAACTTTTCTACAATGATCTTATAGAGGAAATTGTTTGCCCTTTATCTTCATTAGCACGTGATATATGACAGATGCTGTATTGGCTATGACCTAAAGAGAGATTAAAATAAAATAAAATAAAATAAAATAAAATAAAATAAAATAAAATAAAAACAAGTCAGCAACAATGGGATAATGAAATGTGCTGTGGTGAAAACAGAATGATTGGATAAGACTTGTCTGGGCAAGGGGTCTACTTTCAGTTGGGAAATACGACTATCCTCCATCTGATTCCATTCAGATTAATTTCTCTTCAGTGTCCTGCTCTGCTCTACACCACAGTGGGGCTGACCTTGGCAGGTCACAGTCCACAGGCTTTTATGTTAGTTAACTTATGGCTGAGCAGCTTGATCAATGAAATCACCGACATGAGACTGGAGCACTGAAGAAGGGAGAAATCTGTGCATTTCTCCCTTCTTTCCCTGCACTGGGTAATGTCTTCAGTGGAAGCTACATCTCCACCCTGGCTCTCACTAGTCATGTCCAATGTGGTTCTAGCTTATGCTGTGGTCCCGGACTTCAGGGAAACTGCCTTCTCTTTTTGTCCCTCCAGCCCAAGGTTGGTTGCGGCCTTCTGTAGTTGCGAATCTCCGGGTTGTTTTACAATCTCCTATTTGGCTTCTCAGCACTTCCACCACATAGGTGGCCCATACTATCTGTTAAATTTCCTGTTTTAAATACTTAGGAGTGGTTTCATTATCCTGGGTGGACTCCGACTGTGCTAAGGTATCAGATAAGGCTAAACTGAAGAAGTTAGATTCAAAATAGGAACTGGAGGGGTGTCTGGGTGGCTCAGCTGGGAAAGCATCTGAGTCTTGGTTTAGGTTCAGGTCATGATCTCACAACTCATGAGTTCAAGCCCTGCATCTGGCTCTGTGCTAGCATCACAGAGCCTGCTTTGGATTCTCTCTCTCCCTCTCTCTCTGATCCTCTCCCGCTTGCACTGTCTCTGTCTCTCTCAAAATAAATAAATAAACTTAAAAAATGTTTTAAATAATAAAATAGGAGGTGGAGAACTAAAAGGATTCCAGTCATCTGATGCTCTAGAAGGAGGTCCAGGCTGATAAATATGAAAGTCCACAAAGCACAAATAACCTTGGGCTCTTCAAGGAGCATACAGTAAACCAGTGTGGCTATACCATCATGTGAGAAAGGGAGGTGACCAGTTAAAGCCAGAGAAGTAAATAGATACAAGATCACATATTTTGCTATTCTAAGTATGAGAAAGATGGACAGACATGCTTTGATTTAAATTTTTCAAAGGTTACTCTGACTGCCTTGTGGCTAATGCATTTGATGTTGGAAGGGGAGATAGTCCAGAATAGAAGCCAAGGTGATGATGAAAAGAAGGCAGGCTCTCAAGGAGTTTTACAGACAGAGTTGACCCAACTCACTAACAGTATCAACATCAAGGGCAAGAGAAAGTGAACTAAGGTTGACTGTTAAATTTTGATCAGAACAAGCAAGTGGATGCTGGCATTCTCAGTTGAGAGAAAGAATGAGGAAGGAGCAGGTTGAAGGAAGGGAAAGAAAGAGAATGAAGAGTTCTGTTTTGGTCCTGTTCAATTAAAGTGCCTCTTAGACCTCCAAGTAGAGATGTATAAGAGGCAGTAGGTCTACAAGTCTTGCATTAAGGGGAGAGGTTAGAGCTGGAGATATAAATTTAGGAATTGCTGGCATATGAATGGTTTTTAAAACCATGCATCTGGATAACATTGCCTAAGACAAGAGTGAAATTGGAAACAATTTATCACAGCCCATCAGTGATTGCTCTAAATACAGGACTTTGAAGGAAAAAGTCATTAGACATAACTATTTAAAAAACAGATTTTCTAAAGAGCAAGTAGAAACATTTTGTATGTGTGTTAAAAAAAGAATCCGAGAATCTGAAGCCCGGCTCTGCACAATTAATCTGATTAATGTAGACAGCTTTTCAAATAATATAGGATACATAACAGATGCCTGAATGGTCTCTGCTATTTACATGGTCTAAGTGAAGTAGATGCTAATTAGAAACTCTTTTCCTTCGAAGACATAAATTTTCCCAGGAAATCAATCATATTTGATGCATTGTCTGAAATGAGTATACAAATATCAACTGACCCTGAATATTACAAAGCTTTACCAATTTATCTTTCATTTCCGCCATCCCTGTCAGAGCAAGTAATGTATCTTGAGTATCTACACTGAGAAATCTTCAGCTTCTTATTATCTTTGACATTCCATGTTTAGTCAGTTGACCAAATATAGCACTTACCTCATGTAGCTCATATGCTCCTCTTATTTAGTCTTATTGTCACTCCTAATCTTGTGGTTCTCGTCTGGTCTCATCTGGACCACCATCTCCCTCCTTCTGAGCAGCCCTTTCCAACCCCCTTCAAGTGGTCCTTACTGCCATTCCCCAAGTAGCATCTTGTCCTATTATCTGGAAATCCTAGAATGCCTTCCTACTCCTTCTGAATTACATCTATGTCTCTAGTCTTCTAAAAGAGCATCCACATGCCCTTACCTGAACTCCCAACCTCTCTGGCATCTTCTAAACATCACTAGCTGCTTGCGTCAATAGGATACCAGATGATTTTGTATAAAATAGGTGTGGTGCACCTTATTCAAAATGTGTTTTTAAACATTCACGGAATGAAAGATGTAGTCCCCAAATAAAGACTAAAGCTTAGTTTAAAGATTTAGAATTAGAAGAGAGGGTGCATGGTGTATTGAGTACTGAGACAGTGTAGAGAAAGGGAAAAGAAACTGTATGAGTCAGTCACGTGTTTGCTAGCTGTGTTTTTCCTCATTGAAAAAAGGGCATCTCAGAGTTGGAGGGTAGCCTTAGCAATAGAGAGGGTGGGATATCCCCCCCTACTTTTGTAAGCATGAGAAGAAAAGGAAAAATATAAAGGCATTCTAAGTGCGGAGAAGCCATAAATACAAGCTTTCCCAAAGATCATAGGAAAACTATTTGCGAAAGAGAAATACAAATGTTGAGAATGGAGAAATAGGGGAATACCATCAAGAGGTCTCAAAATAAACAGCAGATAAAAGCGAGGAAATGTTTATACATCATACACCGCAGCTGGGTACACACAGGTGAGAAGAAACAAGAGAGTTCTGGAAAGGAAAGGTAAGTATAGCATGATAGACAAAAAATAAAATAATTTTTATTATTTTCATATTAATTATTAAAGTTATACATGAAGCCATAATTTCAATTATTATAGTTACATACACATATATAATTTTAATAGTGGGTGCCAGAATTTCCTTAAAGAGAAAAGCTATCTTTGTCTAGAAAAATACCTTGAAATGTTTCTTTGGGTGGAAAAATGAGTCTTCTGCAAGNGTTGTTTTCTTTTCAATGTTTATTTAAATTTGAGAGAGAGAGAGAGAGAGGTGGGGCAGAGAGAGAGGGAGACACAGAATCGCAAGCAGGTCCAGTCTCTGACCTGTCAGCACAGAGCCCGATGCAGGGTTCCAACCCGCAAACGGTGAGATCATGACCTGAGTGGAAGTTGGACACTTAGCCAACTGAGCCACCCAGGCGCCCCTAGTCAATGATATTATAACAGTGTTGTATGGTGACAGATGGTAGCTACACTGGTGGTAAGCACAGGGTAACTAGAGTTGTTGAGTCACTATATTGTATACCAGAAACTAATGTAATATTGTGTGTCAACTACACTTCAATTGAAAAAAAAAAAAAAAAGGTAAATGAAACAACAGGGCTCTATGAGAAAGCCCAAGGCTGGGTGTTGGGGCTCATTCATGAACAGAAGTTTCTATACTCAATTTAAAGGCCTCATAATGCTGCAGTAGAAGCCCCCTAGGGGTGCCTGGATGGCTCAGTTGGTTAAATGTCCGACTTCACTCAGGTCATGATCTCACAGTTCATGGGTTTGAGCCCCGCGTTGGGCTCTGTGCTGACAGTTCAGAGCCTGAAGCCTACTTCAGATTCTGTGTCTCCTTCTCTCTCTCTCTGCCCCTCGCGCTCTGTCTCTCTCTGTCTCCTCAAAATGAACATTAAAAAAAAAATTGTTAAAAATAAATGCCCTGCATGGGGCGCCTGGGTGGCCCAGTAGGTTGAGTAACTGACTCTTAATTTTGGCTCAAGTCATGCTCTCAGGGCTGGAGGGAAGGAGCTGCGCCCAACTCCGTGCTGACATTGCAGGGCCAGCTTGGAATTCTCTCTCTGTCTCTCTCTTTCTCTGCCCACCCCACAAATAAATAAACGTTTTAAAAATGCTCTGCATTACTCTAAACCTTCAGGAAAGTCTGCCAAAGGTTTTAGAAAATAACAAAGTAACAGGCTTTATTTAAGTTTGGAATGGCCTGGAGCAGATACAAGAGCTTTAGTTGATGGGGGTGAGGGGAGGGGTGAAGCCCCTTTCTTCCCCAGCACACCCACCAATATTGGGAGGAACAATAGGAATGTGAAATAAGAATAGAACCACTTCTTATTTACATCTTAAAGAGATGACGCCCTTGATCATTGGATTGCATAAGCATTGATTGTCAATACTTAAGGTCATTGTGAGAAATTATTTAATTTCCAATGCAGCTATTTTCATGTCTGGTGTTATGCCTGTATATTCTTATTTTTCTATTAAAGAGTTGCCATCTCTATAGGAAAAAGAATGAAGCAGTGACAGGATTGTGGATGAAATGTTGGGAGAATTTAGCACCTACATCTTAAGAATTACTCCTTGCTGGCACATTCTTCCCCAGGCAGGAATTTTAGCCATAGTACCTAGGAGGAAACAATTATTGATGCCTGTTTCTAGTTGCATAGACATTTAAGAATCTTTTTTAAACTGTGAATCTTCTATCCAGAAGAAAGATATTCACTTACATGCAGAAGTCTGTATAAAGTCCCAGGGCGTTATTTACTCCTCTATATCCAAAAATGCTGTATCGTGTGCAATATTGTGTGAGATTTTTAAAACATGGGAAATGTGGGACCCTGGCCTGTCTGCCTTAAACCATGCTAGTGATCCCTGATGATTTTATCAGTTAACTACTGAAATCCTGATGCTTTTTAAAATCCTTTGCCATTAGTTTCTAGATTCCCATTCAAGCATCCCTGTCTGGCATTAATGAAAGCCGGTACTGAATTCTGATCTATTCAGAAAAATGTGGAATTTATCTTCATCGGCCTGAGAATGGTATAATGATGGATAGATTATTTTTACTTTGGTCCCAGGATTCTTGGGTCCTACAGCTCAGAGCTCTGCCACCATGTGCAGAACCTGGAGCCCCTTTGCATTCTCCTTATTTGTGCAGCGAGGGAAGTCAACAATTAACTTTAAGATTTCTTGAGACACCTGGTTGAGCATCTGACTTTGGCTCAGGTCACTATCTCGTGTTTTGTGAGTTTAAGCCCCACATCAGGCTCTCTGCTGTCAGGTCCTCTGTTCCTCTCTGTCTCTCTGCTCCTCCCCATTCACTCTATCTCTCTCTCACACACACAAATATATAAAATATTTTTTTTAAAGAATAGGTAAATACACCTCCTTCTGATCACAAATTTCTAAAGGCAAAATCTGTGCCTACTCCCTCAGTGGTCTTTATGTTTTAAGGGCATATGGTAAAACAGACTCTAGTCACAAGAGTCCCAAGACATTACTCATGAGAAAGAATGTTCAAATCTACTCCTTTCCAAATGCTGTATGTTCTTTCATCACAAACATCATACCTTGGAAAAGTGGAGCAGATGAATGTACCAGTAGCGGTGCAATGAAGACCAGGATGAGATTTCCATCAGAATACACCCCCTACCTCCTCTGAGGCAGCAACTGTTCCGATGGCTCCCTGGGAAGCCGAGTGTCATGATGGGAGGGCTCAGGGGGATTTGGTGCTGAACTCACCAGAAACTAAAGCTTTAGAGCTAAAAAAACAGATCATCTTCAGTCCTATGAAAGGTGAAGCAGGATCTTAAGTGCCTTTTAATAGGAGATATAACCTGTCCTCTATTCATGGGCATTTAGACATATTCCGATCTTAATAGTATAATAATGCCGCCATGGATATTTCCAGATAAATGTCTTTGTGAACACATTTGAATATGTGTATAGGATATGCATATGGCCTTCATTTGGTGACCATATTATTGAGGTGTATGAGGACTTTTACACAAGTGAGTAGCCAAAAGTACTTGGTCTACATATGAACTGCAACCAATGTCCCTGACCATTCTTTCTGACAGTAGAATGCCCTTGAAAATTGCAACTGAATCGTGAGAGAAAGCCAGGTTGATTTTAATCTTTTAATATCTACAAGAGTTATGTTTGGAAGCGTCTTTAAAGAATGCAGCTTCCTATCAATTTGTACCACCTACGATGTTAAATTTTACATACATATATATAACTTCTGTCTTAAAACTCCAAGAAAAATAAAAAGCCAAATCTCTCAGGTAATCAATTAGATGGAAGATATGAGGTCCTTTTAACAGACTTGGACCTCCATGACACGAAGTAAGAGGACTAAAATACCAGCCTTCAAATTATGAAGTCCCTGTTATAAACTATCAGGATTCAGTGACTGTATGGACTTAAATTTCTGATGTTATGTAACTCCAAGCAAGCTAATTAGAAATGCAACTCCAAAAATGATATTAGATGACATAATTCCTTTAGTAGATTGCATTTTTCAACCCTAGAAAACTTTAAGTATAGAAGTGTTTAAGAGAGTCGAAACAATCTTACTACTGCTTTTGGCTAGGCGATATATCTATGTTTGGTAATTATAAAACATTACTAATGTTTAAGGGAACTTGAGATATTATAATGAGAGACCAGGTAATTCCAATTTGAAATGCATAATGAAATAGTTGATACAGATTTGCAATTTTTAACTCACATACAATGTTTATGAAAGCTTTGAATAAGAAAGAAGATTAAACATCACTATGTTGCTGTGTTTTTTTAAAGATTTTAAACAATCTTACATGGGAACATTTTTCAGACAGATAATTGACGTTCTTAAAAAGAAAGTTGAGCAGATTAAATTAACAAAATTAGTTTAAAAATATACGCTGAAATTTAGTCAACTAAGTCTATAAATGTGATCATACACATTTCAAAATGTCCCTAGGGGTGCTGGGTGGCTCAGTCAGTTAAGTGCCCCACTCTTGGTGTCAGCTCAGGTCATGATCTCACTGTTCCTGAGTTCTAGCCCTGGGTCGGGCTCTGCGCCGGCAGTGTGGAACCTGCTTAGGATTCTCTCCATTCTCCCTCGCTCCTCACCCATTCTCTTTCTCAAAAATAAATACATAAACATTTTTTTAAATTCCCCTAAAAACAGTTACTAAAATTATCTAGATTTATAAATAGGAAAAAAAAATCTGGAAACTGAATTTAAAAACTTAAATAAGTGGTACAGTTTTGGATTTTCAACTTTAACAAACTGAATGCTAAATTTTTAAGCAAAAGTATACCCCTGAGTAGTTTCTTCCATATACAAAAGCCACTTTAGGACAAAAACATTCACATTTATATTTTTTTAAGTTTATTTATTTTGAGAGAAAGAGAGGGAGTATTTACTTATTTTGGGGGGGGTAAAAGTGGGAGAGGGGCAGAGAGAAAGGAAAAGAAAGAATCTTAAGCAGGCTCCACACTGTCCGCATTGAGCCCAATGTGGGACTCGATCCCACGACCTGTGAGATCATGACCGGAGCCAAAATCAAGAGTCGGATGCTTAACTGATTGAACCACCCAGGCACTAAGAAATAAAAATTTTAAAAGGAGATCCTACACATAAATAAGAACAACCCATTAAAAAATTGCCTAACTTCGGGGCGCCTGGGTGGCTTAGTCGGTTAAGCGTCCGACTTTCGCTTGGGTCATGATCTCGCAGTTCGTGGGTTCGAGCCCCGCGTCGGGCTCTGTGCTGACTGCCAGCTCGGAGCCTGGAGGCTGTTTCAGTCTGTGTCTCCCTCTCTCTCTGACCCTCCCCTGCTCACGCTGTCTCTCTCTCTCTCTCCTAGAAATAAATTAAAAAGAGAGAGAGAGAGAGAGAGAGAGAACTGGGGAAAGCTGATCTTCAGCATCTTTAAAAAAAATTGCCTAATTTCTAAGGAAATGAATACAAACAACCAAATAATATATGAGAACATACTTAATCTCACTCTCAGTTAAAGTTAGGGGGAAAAATCAAGAGTGTGGTCTCACACAATGTTGGTAACAGCTCTGAGATATAGGAATTCCCGGTGAAAAGGTAAACTAGAACTGCTGTTTTGGAAGATAATTTGTCGAAAGTATCATGTTTTAAAGCGCATGTATCCTTGGACTTGATATTTCCACTACCAAGAATTTATCCTGTATACATATTTATGTGTTCACAAAGACATTTATCCAAGAATGTCCATTGCAGTATTATTCGTATTTAAAAAAATTGGAATGGCTGTCAGTAGACAACAGGTTAAATATGTTATAAAATCCATGTAGTGGCTTAGCATACATCCATTCAAAACAACAAAGCAGTTCTTTGTGTATTGATATATAAAAAACTTTAATTATGTTAATTAAAAAATAAATAATATAAGCCAAGTACAGAGCAGCCTTATGATATACTCCCAATATCTACTGGGAAGAAAAAGAATATATATATATTCTTTCTATTCATAGATATAGATATAGATAGATTGATGAATGCATATGCACAGAAAATTTCTGAAAGAATATAAGCACACTCTTTTTCTTTGTTTATTTGTTTTGAGAGAGCAAGTGGGGCAAGGTAAATTGGGGAGAGAGAGAGAGAGAGAGAGTGAGAGAGAGAATCTTAAGCAGACTTCACATTCAGCAGGAAGCCCAGCATGGCGTTCAGTCCCACAGCACTGGGATCATGACCTGAACTGAAGTCGAGTCAGACGCTTAACAGATTGAGCCACCCAGACGTCCCTGTAAGCACACTCTTAAACATCATTGACTATAAGGAAGATGTATTAGTTTCCTAGGGCTGCTGTAGCAAAGTACTATAAACTGAGTGGCTTGCAATAACATAAATTTATTCTCTCATACTTCTGGACTTAACAAATCAGAAATCAAAATGGTGGCCAAACTTGTTCCTTCTGAGGGATGTGAAGGAGAGTTGGTTCCATACCTTTCTCCTAGATTCCATTGAAGGCTGGCAATTATTGGTGTTCCTTGGCTTGTAGATGCATCTCTTCCATCCCTGTCTCTATTTTCACATGACCTGTATCTAGGTTTTCACATGGTCTTCTTCTGAAGAAAATAGTCATATTGGGGTATGGCCCATGCAACTCCAGTAAGACCTCATTTTTTTTTANGATTTCATTCTGGCCATGATGTGTCAAGTAAGAAGTTGCTGCGGTGGAGGTCAAGGAGGTTGTTTCCTGCTTTCTCCTCTAGGGTGTTGATAGTTTCCTGTCTCACGTTCAGGTCCTTTATCCATTTTGAGTTTATTTTTGTGCATGGTGTGAGAAAATGATCTAGTTTCATTCTTCTGCATGTTGCTGTCCAATTCTCCCAACACCATCTGTTAACAAGGCTGTCTTTTTTCCATTGGATATTCTTTCCTGCTTTGTCAAAGATCAGTTGGCTGTATAGTAAGACCTCATCTTAATTAGTACATCTGCAACAACCTTATTTCCAAATCTGGTCACATTTTGAGGTATTGGGCTTATGACTGGAACATAGCTTTTTGGGGAGACAAATTCAACTCATAACAGAAGGTTATGACCATCTGAACTTAGAGAAAAAGCTAAAAACTAGTTAATAAGACTACTAGTTAAGGGATGCCTGTGTGGCTCAGTCAGTTAAGCTTCCAACTGTTGATTTTGCCTCAGGTTATGATCTCACAGTTCATGAGATCAAGCCCCACATTGGGGTCTGCACTGACAACACAGAGCCTGCTTAGGATTCCCTCCTCTCTCTCTCTCTACCCCTCCCCTGCTTGCATGCGTGCTCTTTCTCCCTCCCTCCCTCTCTCTCCCTTTAAGTAAAGAAACTTAAAAAAAATAAGACTACTAGTTAAGTGATAAAGACATGATTGAGTGCTATTATGGTTCTGATCCCTTCTAAGATAAACATTTGGACAACAAATACCATGTTTTATAAACATTATCCAAATCTCATCATTCAGTATTCAGTTAACTTTAATGATGTTTCTCTCCCCCACTCAGAAGACTTTCTTTTGGTTGAAAAAAGCATGAAGTTAAACTCAATTTCCCTCAAATGATATTTTTATTTCATGGAGTCTCAGAGAAGAAAGGGACTTTACAGTGCTTGACAGTATCTTCAGCAAGAGGCCAGCCTCTGCCTGAACATCTCTAGGAAGGAAAAACCCAGTGCTCCCTGGAGAAGACCTCTGTGTGGCAGCCCTTTCTGATGGTTAGATCCCAAGCCAAAATCTGCTTCTCTAAAATTTTCACCATTTTGTCTTTGGTCAGCTGTCTGAGCTGTGCAAAATTGCATATATATTTTATATTTTAAAGTATAAATACATTTATAATATATGTATAAGTATATATTTTGTAAAATGTCCTAAATATATTTTTAAATATATGAAAAATATAACTACATTCATTTAAGCTACTAAAATCTCTGGGGACATCTTTGGGCTCCATTTGTCTTAACTGAGTGAAAATTATAACCCAATGTCTAAGAGGCAAGTAGCAAAAATCAAAATTATAAAAGTAATAATTAGGTAAAGAAGTTGTGCTTCAAGCAGAAGCATTGAGAAATTGCAATCAGTTACCTAAAAATCAATTAAGTGGCCAGTCTCACTGAAAATCAATTATTACAAATATGTCTGCAGGCAGAAAATGTGCATCATGTAATTTGATTAACACTTTTATAAGAAAATACCCAATATAAATATAAACTCTACAACTTCTCTTTGAAACTTCAAGTCTTATTTCTAGGATGTTTCTAAAGAGATATTCTGGGGTGCCTGGATGGCTCAGTAGGTTAAGTGTCCAACTTTGGCTCAGGTCATGATCTCACAGTTTGTGGGTTCCAGCCCCACGTCAGGTTCTGTGCTGGCAGCTCAGAGCCTGGAGCCTGTTTCGGATTCTGTGTGTGTGTCTCTCTCTCTGCACCTCCCCCACTAATGCTCTGTCACTCTCTGTCTCAAAAATAAATAAACTATATTACAAAAAAAAAAGAGATATTCTCCTGAGGACAATGGGAAAAACAGGAAAGCAACTTCGGTGCACAAAGAAGAGCTGAAAGCGTTGAAAATAACAAGGGGGATTTTGTGGGAATTTTGCCCACGAGATCTCTTAGAAAATTTACACACTTTAGGCAGCTTGGACAAGGCATGAATTCTGCGATTGAAGGGGTTCCATAAAATGGTGACAAGTCGTTCCATTCACAGTTACGCTGCCAGTTTTTGTCACACAGTGTGAGAGACATTAATAAATATATGTCAGCTTGTCATTCCTTCAAAAAATACTCCCTTCACCCAAATAAATAGGCTCATTTGAGGCTACAATGGCCATCTTTGTCTCAGAAATACTCGCTCAATTTGTAGATCCACGCTGTTTGCTTGGGGGTACCAACCCACACAAAAACGATGACGCTTCTTTGGAAATATGAAATACCTCCAGAGCTCCCAGAGGTGCTGCAAGAAAGTGCGATCCTGAGTCACTTAGACTGTCAGTGACTGTCAGAAAATCAAAGCTAATGTATGACTGAGATGAAGTTCTAATAAGACAAATGGAGCTCTCACTACGAGAGTAACTTGGCCGCCCAATTGCACAGTAAGGTAGCTGAGAAAAGTGAGTGTCCAAATTTACCCTCTTCCTTTCACTAATTGTAAAGGATAGCATTTCTTCATTACTTCTATCATTTAAAGAAACGCCCCATGATAATTAAGGTCTAGACGTGATAACCTCATTTAAAAAAAAAAAGTATTACTTAAAATATAAAAATTCTACCTTTACAATAATATTTATGACTGACTTGTGGTAAAAACTAACAGTTAGGCAATCTGTGAGCACATTAGTGACACGGCTGTCTGGATAAGCAACACGCAGTCCTGGGCTGCTTCTGCCATGTTCCTGTAGGATTTTCCTACCAGGAAACAGTTAATTTGGGTCTCTGGGGGGTGAGCAGTTTACTGCCAAAGATAAGTTTACTTAGTGTTAAAAAGAGGCATTATTATTTAGCTCTTTCTAGAATTCACATTTCAATAGTGGTTTGTTGGTTACGTCTTGTTTTTCCTTTAGCAATGATTTTTTTTTTTTAAACAATCTTTGTCAAGTTAGCTAACAGTGTGTAATGTGTGCCCTCTTGGCTTCGGGAATAGATTCCCTGATTCATCACTTACATAAAACACCTGGTGCTCATCCCAGCAAGTGCCCTCCTTAATGCCCATCACCCATTTTCCCCGTCCCCTCCATTGACCCTTGGTTTGTTCTCTGTATTTAAAAGTCTCTTATAGTTTCCCTCCTCTCTGTTTGAAACTGTATATTTTTTTCTTTCCCTTCTCCCATGATCTTCTGTTAAGTTTCTCAACTTCCACATATGAGCCATGATTTTTATAGAGTTACTTGTAGCTGTACATCTAGAACTAAATAAAACCCAGAAAAAAATGAAAAAGATTTAGATTCCTTAATAAAGTTGTAATGGAAGAAGGGAGTAAATGTGTCAGGATATCAATTAAACTGCCTAGAGTCCCACACAGTGGACTGCAGCAGGCAACTGAGGGAAGTACTATTTATCTGGAGGTACATACTCCTAGTTTTTCCACAATTTGCTAAAACAAATCTTTTTAGCACAATCGTATCTCCAATATTATCATAACCTGCCCTCACTAAGTTTCACCATCAGCTCAAGGACAAGGTTTTTTCCTCTTGGACTGAACATTCTACTATTCTTCTAAAAAATACTTTCCAAATAGTGTCCCTCACTTGATTGTACCCAGCCAGAGTTGGTTTGAGACTGGGTTTTGCAAAATCAGGGGTTTTTACCCAACAATGGCTAATCTGGGTTTTGGTTTAGGAACATGGAGGGCTTCCACTTTCCAAGTTTTCTTAACTGATTGGTGACACATCCGGAAACAAGAATCAGTGTTTTTATTTTCATTGATTTCCCCCCACTTCTGGCGGGGCAGCCTGTGAGACCTAATTAAAACGTGTTATTCCCACACTACCAAACAAGAAGTCATACTAACCCTTTGCCTTTACAACTTACTTTGCCAGACAGAGACCTGGGTGAGGGATTGGTGTCAGGACCTTTATCAACCTGCATCCTATCTTCTATATTTGGAAAAATACTCATAACTTTCCAGCACTACTCAGGTTCTTCTTCCATGGCTCTGTTCCCTCTTTTCTCTCTGTGCCAAGAAGTATTGATAGCTCGAAGCTCTTACAGTCCTTGGCCTTCGTGCTCTGTCAGACTAACTCAGGACTCCAATCTCACTGCACTCCTTCACAGACTTGGTGTGTGTGTCATATAACTTACATGTACCCTAATTCATTAACTCTATGACTTCTTTGATTGCAAAAGGCACCATTATTTTATCTACCACTAAAAAGAATGAAAATGTTGCCACTTAAAAAACGTATGTGTGCCATCAAACATATGACACATACTAACTTCAAAAATATTAAACTGAAAAATATTTATCTTTGAATTGATGAACTATGGTAATTTAAGGCAAGAAGGAAAGAGAATAGCTTTAAATATTCTTATAAACACATTAATAAAACCACTGGCTTTCTCCCATCTTGGTTTCTTGATTGTCTATAGTCCTGCCTATCTCTTTCTTCACTTGACTTCTTTATTACCAAAAAAATAATTTTTTTTGCCTACTATGTGCAGGTCCTGTGGTAGGTGTTGGGGACACTAAGTAAACAAGACACTGTCTTTGTATTCAAGATGCTTCTCATTTGGGGTGTGGATACACAGAGCCACTGAAGAATTACAATAGAGTGAGTATCACTCTACTAGGCAGAAACACAGAACTTTACAGGGCCCAGGAAAGATAACCTACCCAGTCCAGCAGAGGTTAAAACACTCCAGAAAGCCAGCATCTGAACCATGATCTCAAAAATAAATGCGAACATTTAGCCATTCAAAGGGAGAAGGCAGATGAGGAAAGGAGAGATACTCAGGTGAAGAAAACCCTAGACAGTAAGAGAAATGTTAGTATTGAGTTCTGGAAAATGCAAAAGCTTCCAGAAGATGGTAGGACAGAAAGAAGTGAGGTGAGCTAGAAGCAGCTCCTGAATGGCCTGGTCTACTGTGCACGAGAGATGAAAATTGATTCTGAGGAAATTGGTGAATCAGTGAAGGGCTTAAGCATAAAGTGACAAGATCAGTTAAACCCTTTGTTTTCATTTGTCTTACTTTCTCTTTGTGAGAATAAAATGAATTATGAATAATGATTTGGATCTTCCCCCTGCCTTGGCTTCTGAAGTTACACCATGATTATACTGGATAACCACTTTGTCTTTTCCTTCTGGAGATGCTTATCTATCCATTTTGATACATTTCCTTTTGTACATTAAATTTTTTTGCCCTCTAATATCTTTTTCTGAAAGTTCCACCAGTCAGATATTTGGTTTCTAAAGCTGATATTCGATTTTTATCGTCTTCAAAATTTCCATCTCCTCATCTTATGATTCTACTTCTGGGAACACTCATAGAACTTATCTCCATGCTACTACTCCTATTTTTATGGGAGGAACAGCACTATCATATTTTTAATTTCTGTGAACTCTATTGGGCTTTTTAAAATTTTATTTAATGTTTATTTTTGAGAGAGACAGACAGGCAGAGCATGAGCCAGGAGGGGCAGAGAGAGAGGGAGACACAGAATCCGAAGCAGGCTCCAGGCTTTGAGGTGTCAGATCAGAGTCAGACGTGGGGCTCGAACTCATGAACCATGAAGTCATGACTTGAGCCGAAGTTGGAAGCTTAACTGACTGAGCAACCCAGGCACCCCAGGTTTGTTTGTTTTTTTTCTTTACAGCAATCTGTTATTGTTTATGGACTTAGTAGCTTCCCAAGAATATTCTTCCCAAAGAATATTAATAAACATTTTTAGCATCTGCATGATCCCTTCATTATCTCCATTTTCTCCCCCCCCNCCTCACTTCATGATGAGAATTTACCTTAACTTTCCGGTGATCCAAGCTTGTTCATATTTAAGAGTGGAACTTTAAAATCTGAGTGGAAGCTACGCACACACACACAGGGCTAGATGACTTCCCTGCGGGGGTGTCTTACAGAGACTTGGCCATTTTGTCAAGGCTTCCAAACTACTAGTCTTTCCTCTAATGTTTTGTCTTTGGGCAGCACCCTGGTTGTGGTGTCACATGCATATGAAGGGAAAAGGGACTGGAGGATCAAACTATTCTAGAGGTTTCTAATAAGAGCAGACTTTTGTTAGTTCCCTTGTGTTGAGCCATGACTCTAACCTTCACTCATCTGTCACCATGTCTGGTGTCTTGGAATCACCAGCCACTCTCATTGGGCTTCTCTAGCTAATAAATGATGCTCATGTCTCTCATGGTAATGGCGGGCAAAGTGGGAGGTGTTGTTGGTCTGAAGGTGCTGTTCATGATGGGCACTGGGGAATCAGAAGGACCTGCTAGGGCTCCATTTTTCAGAGAGGACCAGCTTATATAATCTTACCATCTACACCTTGGTCCAGCCCCTTGCCTCAACCCTCCATCTACCCCTCTGGCTACCGCTGGGAGCTAAGTCCCTCCAGGGTTCTGAAGTGTGAACTGCTTTCACCACAGTTACTGTGCTACCTGTGTGTACAGGAGGTCTGGATTCTTCTGCCCTAATAAGTCAATGTCTACAACTTCATCCACATCTGTCACTCAGCAATTGGTTCAGATAACCTGCCTGCTGAAACCCTCTTCTATTCTCTTTGTCATTTTAAGTTAATAGTCTTTTATTTATTTGAGTTTAGTGGAGGCCTGGGAGAGAGACGGGATAAATAAACATGTGAGTTCAATATGCCTTCTATAACTCAGTACTGTATTTGCAATTCAGATTTGCAATGTTTTAGCTCAAATAATTCCTGAGGCTCATGTATGGAATAAATATATTTTCTGAACCATAAATCAATAAGCATGATATGAACATTATGAGACACAGAAAGCCATTGGAAGTTAGAGCTATCCTGAAATAGTAAAGTGTATGGTCTAGCTCCTAGCTACCACCAACACTCTGCTTTCTTCTATTTTTATGCTGTTTTGGCCTTAATTAAATTTGCCAAAGTCAGAAGCCACGATGGAATAATGAGATGTCAGGGACACTTGAACCCTGGCAGCTTTCACTCATGATCCCAACTTTCTCACTCTGATCCCCAGACACTGTCACCAACACGGAATTTATACACACAGTTTCAGACTTAGTCAGATTTTTAAAAATGTTTATTGATTTATTTATTTTGATAGAAAAAAAGAAGGAGAAAGAGAGAGGGAGAACCTGCAGGGGAGGGGCAGAGACGGAGGGAGACGGAGCATCTGAAGCAGGCTCCAGGCTCTGTGCTGACAGCAGAGAACATGATATGGAACTTGAACTCACAAACAGCGAGATCATGACATGGGCCTAAATCAGAAGATTAAACGACTGAGCCACCTGAGTGCCCCAGGGCAGATTTTTTATCTAGATAAGGGTCAACCTTTTTTACTTTTGCGTATTTGGCACAAAACAAGTGAGCCGACAACTAAGATTTTTTTTAAAAAAATCACATTCAGCAGAAGGTCCAGTTGGTTAATCCCGTACTTAGTATTCTTTGACTCGATGTTTTGATTTCTTCCTTTTTCCTTGTAACCTCAATAAGTGCATTCTCCACAGGCAAAACCTGGAGGGAGTCTCAAACGCTGAAAGTTTGAAAATATATATACGTAGGTATCCTCTCCAGGGAAGGAAGCAGTTTTATTTAAAATGTCACGATAAACCTTTGGTGTGGGTGATAAGCTGAGGGCATGAAAAGGCTGGCACTGAAAGAAATAAAGATATTTCAGCATGTCACCAACACAAATTTAGAGGCTTGCTAAGATAGGAGGGAGCAAGCAAAAGGGATTTCTCAACCACTCTGCATAGGAAAAAATTGGAATTTGAGGATAAGAATGAGTAAGGGTCTGCAAAGGAGCAGAGTAAGACTTTTAATTATTGGGATGTCAAATATTCAAATATATGTGTGTGTGGCATACATGTCGCAACAAATAAATATGTATTTTCATATTTATTAACATATAGAACACAATAGATATTTAAGTCATATACATGTCAATACACACGTCAAGATAAATGCCATTCGTTCCCATGCACCTTCAGAAAAAAGACACACAACGGTCTTGATTTAGGTAGATTTCCTAAGGGAGTTAGAGAGAACTGATCAAGGAAGGATGTTGAGTTTGACATGGTACAAAATAGGAGTGGCAGATGAGGAACAGCAGAGTAAACCATGAACTGAAAAAAAAAAAGCAGAAGCAAGAGCTCCAAGCCCGCAGTGGCCCGGAAAACTGTAAATCATCTTTCCTGAAAAATCCATGGAGAGACAGGAAGGAACTCGCGGTTCCCACTCTAAATTCATAATACATCAGCTGACATCTGGGTTAGTTTTGTGCAATGTCTCGGAGCCTTAACAAAAGGTAAGCAAACTCGCCGAAGGAGGTCGCATCTTCTACCCTGTCTAAGTTTGACGAAGAACTAACGGGAAAAAAGTATTTAGCCTAAGTAAGGACACAATAGAATGGCTCAGGAAATTCCCTTCGTGGAAGGTGGCCCCGGGGAAGTTAGAGCAGGGAGGGTGATGTTGTGGAAGGAACGTAAGGATGGAGTGGGAGAGGGAGCCAGGCAGCCCCCCGAGGGTCTGAGGATCCTGAGAGTCCATGGTGTTAAGCGCTGTGCGGACTCCGACCCTTCCAGTCTTCCCCAAACGTAACTGACTGTCAACCCGATGTTACGTACAGGCCTCAGAGCGCTCTTAGCGAAGTTCAGCAACCCCCACGGTGGTCCTGACTCTTGTTCAAGCCCGTGATGGGGGAAATGGAGGGCTTGCAAAAACTATGCTAGTGTTTCCTGTTGGATAAACTCTGTCATTCTCTAAACACACCAAAAGGAGAAGTGAACAAGTCCAAAGTGGAAAAGCTTCCAAAAGTAGAAGGAGGTGGGCCAGCCTGGAAGAGCAGGAACAGCCTCTTAGGCAGAGGTCTTTTCCTGGTCCGGAGAGGGTTTTCGTCTCTGTGAAAAGGGTCAGTGTGCTGAACTATTATTTGTGTGTGATGCTTTCTCATAAGCACGCTCTGAGGGCTTGTATTTTAATTCAAGATGCTGTCTTTATTTTAGGGATAAATCAGTTAAAAGGGTCGGCACTAACCTGTCATTTTCCTCTTCTATTTTAAAGCTTTCTGTATGGGAGTTAACTTGTCCCAAAACAAGCATTTGGAAAATTCCTGGTTGGGCTGCTTGCTTGTTTTGTGAATGATGTTTGTGGTCATCTGTAGCATGTATAGCATGCCTTCTTATTGCTGTCTTTGTCATGCATGTTTTTCTTATTTGGGCATTTTTATGGAAGTGATTAAATATTATTTGGTCTCAAGCTGATGTAGAAATTGTGGAGATGTAGAAAATACTCTCTAGCTAAAATCCAACATACACATAGCCACACAATCATAAACACACACACATATGCATGCAGCATTCCTAGAATATGTCCAGATAGCTTTTGTTTGATTCCTTCCTTCCTTCCTTCCTTCCTTCCTTCCTTCCTTCCTTCCTTCCTTCCTTCCTTCTTGTGTAGAGGGAAGGAAATGAAAGCAAATACGATTTCCATTTCATCTTCGGCTTGCTTTCTGATAGACACAACATTGTTTGGATGCTCAGTCCTTCAGCTTTTACCCAGAGCTAAATGTTGTAGAAATGTTGTTTCAAGTCTTATTCAGAATGACTGAAATATTTTTGCAGAGTGTCAACTCCCAAGCTTTCGTTAATGTTTACAAGTTTCAATAACAAGTAAGAATGTTAAAGTAACTCTTAAAGGGATATTCTTTCCCTACTCCACCCCATCTTCCAAAAATAAAAATAAAATTAAGCTGAAGAGAAAGTAAATCTTGGTATTTAGATAAAAAAATTCAGGACACACTGATTAGTATTTAGTAAGTTCCAAAAAGTATCCCCAAGAAGTAGAATGTTTCTTATTCTATTAAATCAGTTGTATATAGTATTATGTGACAAAATCTGACAATTTCAAGAGAAACTGTATTTTGTTATTAGAAAACTGAACTTCTATTGACAGAGAAAAGAGCAGTATGAAAGAGTAAAATTGAGACTCAAGCCAGAATAAATTTTTGTGAGAAATTCTACAACTATTTTTAAGATGACTTATTCGATAGCACCTACAGACTTAATGAGAGAAAAAAAATCGATTCCATTTAATTACTTCTTAGAAGGTTTAATTGGAATACTGGCTTGATTGCTCTATATTTCAGGAGTTGGGTCTGAATGATATTTTTGTTATAAGTGAAAGGAGATTAGATATTTGGAGATATTTTTTTCCAAATACTCTCTATATGTTATTATAATAATGATTGAAAACATTCAAGAAATTTCTTTATCCATATTATTTAGTTGCTAGGAGACAAATACAGAGCATCTAATATTATTGAGCAGGTTATAATTCACTTTTAATTTCACAATAACAATTGCTTTTGGATGTGTATGTATACAGACTCTGTAGATACATTATATACTCAGTGCAAATAATACCATCTTTCTCGGCATGGTGTTTGCAATTTGGAGAGGATTAATAAACACATCTTACTAACTAAGCACATTGAAGCTCCCCTAAAAAAGTAAGATGATCACTAACTCAGAGCATTGTCAAATTATTTGCAATTTAAAACATTATGACTTACATAAATCAACTGAAAGCAAGATGTTTGTTTAATTCTCTTCTTTGTGTCAGAAATATGCAATGATATTATTTTATATAACATTTCGGGCATGATCAATTTTATCTCTTTCATCATGGTATGCAGGACAGGTATTTTTCAAACTGAAGAATGCTATGCACAGAGAGTACTTACTTGCCATAAGATGCAAAGTAGTGGCTGTGCCGTTATTAGTCACAAGGTCAACTTTACTCCGGCCCAGCGTACCCTCTGTTGGAGTGGAAAAAAGACCTTTTCTACTGAGGAATCTCACACTTGAACCTTCTTTGCTATGAATAAATTATCTTATGATTTTTGTGTCCTCAATAACATTTGTATTCTTTAAAATACCATCTTCTATTATATTTTAAGATCCATTCAGATAAATATCTTTCCTTCTTTCTTTAACTAACAAAATACTTTCATGGCTTAAAAAAAATGTTTTTATTGTGTCCAGACTTACATGGCTGTTCAGTTTGGAGACTGTTCAATAATAATGAATAGTACACATTCTTCAAAAAGATCATTTCAGCCCCAAATGTTTCCCAATCCAAAGAGTAAGTTTTTCACCTGATTCATCTCAGGGTGTGTTTTTGTGTGTGTGAGTAGCACCTTGTTGCCAACTCTATTTCTATTCTACCTCTATTCCCTCACATTTTCCTTGCTTGGATCGAAGTCTCTCTGTCTCCCTGTGAGCTTTCCTCTGGACTGCCATAACCGGTGAGCATTCCTCAGCTAAGAAGAACCAGATGGCCATGAAGACATGTTAATGTTTCCCTCACATGTCCTCTGGGCAATCTTTCTCCACAAGGGACAAGTGTGCTAACTTATCACTACTCTGAGACTTACACTAATCCAAATAACAAAGGACAGTTGTCCTCTCTTGATGGCAGACATAAGGCAGAAGAATCCTACCTTTATGCAGCAAAAAGTCAACTGGTTTAGAGAACAATTTGTTTGAAGAAAGCCCTGAGTTGTACTATATATTATACATACAGTGCCATTTATTATATATACAGTAGTACCAAAGTAATTTTCTGATTCAATTAAAGTGTGTTAGGCACAATAGAAATATAAGGCATTATGACTTTACATTATAAAGCTCTAAGATACTTGAAGATTAAAAAGAGTATCTATCAGCAAAACAAAAAAAAATAGGAAAATTAATAGCATCTGTGCTAAGAGAGACTTAGGAATAATTCAAAACTCTAATATATGTATGCTTCTTCCTTCTCCTTCATCAAATGTTTAAGAGGCCATTCCAAGTAGTTGAAAGTTGGGCAGGGTAATAAGAGTTCGAAGAATTTGAATCTTGGCACCTTCATGAGCAATCTACATGCACTTGAAGGATTTCCCTGATTCTCTGAGACCCATTTTTTATCACCTTTAAAATGAGGACAATTGGGGCACCTGGGTGGCTTAGTCGGTTAAGCGTCCGACTTTCGCTTAGGTCATGATCTCGCGGCTCATGGGTTCGGGCCCCGTGTCGGGCTCTGTGCTGGCTGTCAGCTCAGAGCCTGGAGCCTATTTCAGAGTCTGTGTCTCCCTCTTTCTATGACCCTCCCCTGCCCGCGCTTTCTCTCTCTGTCTCTCTCCTAGAAATAAATAAAAATATTTTAAAAATTAATAATAAAATAAAATAAAATGAGGACAATTATACTGCTCTCACTTGGAACAAGGATTTGAGGATCCAATGAGAACATTTTTAAAAGTTTATTAAACTATAAAGTACATACAAAAATGCATAATCAGCATCAATCTTCATGAAGGTCAAAGTTCTATCCCATTCCTTTTCTGCTTTCTGGTTTGAGGTGCCACTCATGCTTGAGCAACAGAAGGATAAGGAAGAAAAGTGATGCCCTCCCCACCCTTACAACATCAACCATACCTTCAAAATGTAGAATTGCCTTATCCTGAATAGCGAAGACACTTCCGAAAGAAAATCTACTTAGAGCTTTGTAGATTCGTTCCCTAACTTTATCAAGCCAGGAAAAAGAAAAAACAAACTGTGTAACATCTCAGTAGACAAGCACATGACAGCAATAGAGGCCTCTTTCTAGGGTTCAGAAGCCAGACTTTGTACCTATTTGTTCTCCTCGCCCCATGGTGTGAAGCAGACAGGAAAGGCAGGTCGTTTTGCAAATCATCTGACTCCAACCTGAAATCAGTAACCCAAACAAAAAGCACTTGGGAACACAGGGCAGTCAAAGAGGGGACTAGGCTTGGACCTTCTGATAAGAACTAATGTTGAGCGGAGAGTGGTTAATACGACTGCATTGATCCTTGATCCTGGGAGGCACTCCTCCAGCACACATGTCTGAGTCTGCACTGGAGGGGAACTAGGGGAACAAAGCCATTTTTTCAGTTAAGGGGTGCCATGATATCCAGGATCTGAATTGGGGTTTCTAAGTGCTGAAAGAATATTGGTTTTTAACATGGCTCCATGTGGGAAGCTCTCTGAGCTGGAGTGTAGAGTCCTAGGGAGTGAGGCCATGTTGTATACCAACAGCACCCAACTGGAAACCAACAGTAACTAGTTTATGGGAAATGTTGGATGAAGGGCAGCCTGGGTGGCTCAGTCAGTTAAGCATCTGACTCTTAATTTTGGCTCGGGTCATGATCCCAGGGTTGTGGGATCAAGTCACACGTTGGGCTTCATGGGGAGTCCATGGGGAGTCCTCTCTCTGTCTCTCTCTCTCTTGCTCTCTCCCTCTCCCTCTTTTTCTTTCCCCTGCTTGTATGCTCTCTCTCTCTCTCTCTCTAAAATAGTAAAAACTAATGTTGGATGAATGAATGAGTGAATGAATTATGAATAATAATTCCTAACACCTAATGGTGCCAGTGATCTTTAATTTTTTGTATTGCAGAAATTTTCAAATATAAACAAAAATATAGAGAATTGCACATTGAACTCCTACATACCCATCACTCTGCTTCAACAATCCTGTTTTGTCTATTCCTCCTCAATTTGGTGGATGGAGTAGGTTATTTTATTTTTTTAATGTTTATTTTTGAGAGAGAGACAGAGCACGAGTGAGGGAAGGGCAGAGAAAGAAGGAGACACAGAATCTGAAGCAGGCTTCAGGCTCTGAGCTGTCAGCACAGAGCCCAACGTGGGGCTCGAACCCACAAACTGTGAAATCATGACCTGAGTCAAAGTCAGACGTTTAACAGACTGAACCACCCAGACACCCCTGATGCTTTTTAAAAGATCATTTCTGTCATATGTTGTAGAAAATACACAGCTAACTGTGAAGTGTATTTTAAACAGACTGAATCTAATCAAGCCTCTAGATATATCTACCAGTTTAGAAGAAATACAAACAGAGGATCAAATTAAATGACACCACCAGGAAGGTCAACAAACCCGTAATGTGTTACAATAAACTGGATAAATGGACCGTTTTCTCCAAGAAGTCAATGGTGTTAACAAAATAGAGTGGCGTGGGGTGGGAAAAACTATAGATTTATGGAGACTTTAAAAGACAAACTATATGCAATTTTATGTTTGTTTTGAATCTTGTTTCGGTTATGAGTATAGCAAATAATACATTAAAAGATATTTTGAGAGAGAGAATTTGGGATTTTACAAGACATTAAAAATTATTGTTAATTTTGTCAAGTATGTAAAGGCATTGTCTAGCCTGTTTAGATGCCGAGTATACAATAGAAGAGGTTCATATTCTAGACCTACGAGAAATCAGATCCTGAAAGAGTATATGCTCTCTCTTTGGTTTTACTTGTTTTAATGGATCTGTATCAGTGCAGTAACCAACTACATGCAGCTATTTTTTAAGTTTATTTATTCTGAGAGAGAGAGAGAGATAAAGAGAGAGATAATGAACAGGGGAAGGGCAGAGAGAGAGAGAATCCCAAACAATTATTGCACTCTCAGTGGGGAGCCTGATGCAGAGCTCTGACTCACGAACCATGATATCATGACCTGAGCCAAAACCAAGAGTCAGATGCTTTTAGGGCCAATCCTAATCCCATATGACCTTATCTTAACTTGATTACATCTGCAAAAACCCTATTTCCAAATAAGGTCACATTCACAAGTTCCAGGTGGACATGGATGTTAAGAGGACCCTATTCAACCTGAAACAAAGGTCAAAAATACTCTCCGTGACAAGGTGACACTTGAGCAACTACCTAAACTACTTAGAAAGCTTAGAAGTCAAGAATGCAAAGGAAGAGAGCCCAAGCAAAGAGTAGCAAGTGTGAAAGTCTAAGATATGAATGTGCCTGGGGTGTGAAGTGACAGAGGGGAAGACCAGCAGTTACAAAGGTAATGGAATGAAGGGCAGATAAATACAGCCTTGGAAGCCATTTCTAAGGATGTTGGCTTCGACTCTGATGGAGATGGGAATTACTGAAGGGTTCTAAACAGAAGTGTGAAATTATTGAACATTTTTCATGAGACCACTAGCTGCCATATGGACCAGACTGTGGGAGGGATAAGAGCAGAAGCAGTGAGAGATTATTTCAATAATCCATGTGAGAGGTGATGATGGCTTGGACCACAGCATTAGCAGTGGACGAACTTGGAAGCCATCGGGTAATAAAGAGTAACACAAAAATGTTCCAAAAATTGTTTCCCATGAATACTTATCTCTTTTATTGTCAGGTATCTTGTCACCTGTTAGTATTCATTCCCAGAGGATGGAGGCATGCACCAAAAGTTTAGGAATTGTTTTTATGAGAAAATCTTAAAATGAGAAATGATCATTTCCTTTTTCCTGCAATTACCATCAAGAGCTACCGTAGGGCCTGCTACTTACCAAGAATTTGTTATTTTACGTGCATTCCTATAACTCTTAGCCCTCAAAATAAGCCTGCACCACAAGCATTGTTTTCCATTTCACATATAAGAAACATAAAGTTTAGAGAAGTTAAGCAGATTTGTCCAATCATACGAAGAGTTAATGCCAGAACCAGGATGCTAATTCAGGTATGCTGAATCCCGACCCAAAGTGATTTTCATTCTACCGCAATGTGAGGCAGGAAAACAAAGTCATTATTTTATTTGAACCTAATCATTATGGTCCAGATCTTCAAACACCGTGTTCGAGAGAGGCTTGAGTTGATGTTCTTCATTTATAGGTAGTTGATTAATCAATTTGACTGATTATTACTATTGACCAGAAATATTGTGAAAAGAGAGCCTAGATAGTCAACGTATTAGGAGAGAAAATGGCTGGTATACACCTCATAACAGGGTGTGCTAGAGGCTCACAGGAGCTGAATGTTCAGGTCTCTTTCCATCTCTGTACTCAGTGACATCACATGCCACCTTGAAACAAGCTATGGTGGAGCTAGTTACTCCCTGCAAGTCAGCAAGCACAGTAAATCAGGGCTTTTTTATTCGCAGACCTGATTTAAAAACAAACTATTGTCTATAACTCAACTTCAATCACAACAAAATATAAAAGTGGGGGAGGGGAGGGAAGGAGAGAGGAAGGGAGAGAGGAGGGAAAGAAAAAGAGAGACGAGACAGTGTGATCAAATTACTGGGTGTAGTTAATGTCTAACATTAGTTTAAAAACTGCCTCGATATAAACCAAAATAACAGAATGTGTCCACTTGACAGATAAACACATTTAAAGTTTATGATTACACATTTCCTGGTTGGCCTCAGCAAAATGACTTTAGACTTAAGCGTTTTCAGCAGCAACTGCAGAGTTTGGGACTGGTTTTTCCTCCATCCAAACCCACACCCAGCCTAGCTTTCGCAGGTGGTGTTTCTTCCACAAACACACTCTTGGTGAGCTCAGTTCTTCCACGGAAGGCTGGAGCAGCAGCAATCGGAGTAGAGGCCCGCTGATGGGTTTCAGGAGCTTTGGCATTTCTCCCAACAGAAGCAAGTGATGAGGTTTCTTTCCCTGGGCTGGCCTGGAAGAATGTTCTTTACCAAAGTTAAGAGGAGCATCAGTCTCAATATCAACCAGAATGAGTGTGCTTTCCCTGTCATGGGGGAAAATCAAGGTAGCTCTGGGTCAAGGGAGTACCGATGTCTGAGAGCCAGGTAGAAATTGTCTCCAGGATTATTGGTTATTTTGTATCATCTCCACAGCTTGAATCTTTCACCAGTATTTCTTCTGAAAAATAGCAGTGTGTCTAACGAGCCAACACACACCCACACATCCCCATCCCCTCCACACAAACACGTAAACACACACACACATCTGCTACAACTTCTACTTCTCCCCAATCTCCTTTAACACCTTCCTCAGAGAAACACTACTTTTCAGGGGCCCTTCTCTGTTGTACTCAGCGAATAACTTCCCATTCGCCCTCTCTTGGGTGCAGACCCAGGCTTAGGGTCAGCACAGACCTTTCTCCTTATGGTCAAAGTCTAGACACCAGGGACAGACGTCCTGGAAAGGGTGCCAAGGTCATGATCAAAGCCAGAGACATGAGTCCAAATGAGTCCATTGATCCAGGGAGGAAAGAACAACAGGAACTGAGGTACAAAGTGGGACGAAGAAGGACAACAGGCCTGGAGGTGGGGAGTCATAGGAACAAGGGAGCGGAACGGGACCCATGTGTGCTCTAAAGTTGTGCTGAGGAGATAAGGTCACTTGACTTGCAGTCTTTTCATTTCTTTATAAAATTCTAATAAGCATGGGCATTGCATGGGGGTTAAGCCACAAATGCTGGGACCAGAATACCTGGGTGCGAAGCCCAATTCTGCCATGGAGTAATTTTGTGACTTTCTCAGTTTCTTCCTCTGTAAAGTGGTGAAAAGAACAGATTTTGACTTACAGCATTGGTATGAGGCTAAACACATTAATATCTATAAAGCGCTTAGACGAGCATCTGTATAAAGAGATATAAAGTAAAACAATATTCATCCATGTACCTTAATCAAGCTTTAGGGGAAAAAAATACCAGTGTAATTAGGCCTCCTTTTCATTTATCTTTCTTCCTTCTTTCAAAGGAAACCACCCTTTTGAATTTGTGATTTATCACTCTTGAGTATCTATATATTCATTTATATGAATAGTTGTATCTCTAAGTAATAAGTATTTTTACTTTTCATATCTTAAACCATATGTAAGTGGCATCATGCTTCATGTATTCATCTGTAACTTGTTCTTCTTATTCAATTTATCTGTGTTGATATAAGCAGTCCTGGGTTATAGATTCATGTCATTCTTATTATTGTTAGAGTATACCCAATGAATATATGCACTGCGCTTTCTTTGTCTGTTCTGTTGACAGACACTTAAATTGCATCTCCTTTTTGCTATTCTAAGCGTTCTTAGACATATTTCTTGGCAAATAAATTAGAGTTCCTCTAAGCTGACTTAGAAGTGAGATCCCTGAGGTTTAGCATGAGCTTATTTTCAAATTTATTTAATATTTTAAAGTTATTCTTTAAGACATTCAGACAAATGCATATTATCATGTGCTAATTGCTACCTGAAGTTCTTCAGACAGATTAACTTACTCAGTCCTCAGAACCGCGCTGTGTGGAAGTGCTATGATTTCCCTCATTTTATAGAAGAGAAGTTCAGTAATTTTCCTCAGATCACACAGCTGGTAAGCTATAGAACTCAGATTCATGCCTGGAGACGCAGGAGTTCCAACATTGGGCTGAATGCAAAATAGGATATGATAAAAAGTCAAGATATTCTGACCAAAAGGTATCATAGGGCAAATAAAAAGGTAAGATCTCATATAATACAGTATTTCTCCATCTTAACTCATTATATGTGCATAGACCTTATTTCCAAATAAGGCTTATTCTGAGGTTCCACGGGGACATGAATATGGGGGGTAGGGGGAGGGACACTCTTTAACCCAGTACAGGATGCCCTTTTACCAAAGAGAAGAGTGGAATCTACCCTCCACATGACAGGCCTTTGAATATTTGGAAAGAGCTCTACTATTCACAGATCCCCCTCCCTAGCCCACCTCTCTTGCCCTGGCTACACATGCCCAATTCAGTCTGGCCCCACTGGCAAAGCCCGTAGTTCTCCATTCCCAGGAAAATCTCTCACTGTCCAAATGTCCCTGCTCTGAAGATCCTGCCGTTTGCCAACAACAGATAACTCTTTTCCAGGTGCGGACAGGCCAAAACAGAATACAGTGAACCCTTAGAGTGTTCTGCAGGAAGCCATAGATTCTAGATCATTCAGGAGAACTGAGTAACAGTTCTAGTTCTGTCCCTAATTCTGTAAAGAGAAGAAAATCAAAGCTTCTGCACTTATATTTCTTAACCTTTAGAAACAGTAATACTTGCCCTAACCTGTTTGAAAATAATGTTGTGAGGAAAAAAATATCAGATGGGTACAAAAGACTCAGCTAAAATCCTCAGATAAAAATAGGTAGAAAGAATGTGACTAGACACCCAGAGCACAATGGAATGTAACCTTGTCTTATGTCATGAGGTCTTCCATAGAGCACTGCCGCAGAAACTGCACATACCACATAGGTAAGCTTCAAGATAATGGCGGAGTTGTGTTACCCTGGAGTCCGGACATGGGTTCTTCCCCTTCTCAAGTTAAGACGTGAATTTGAGCCTGAGTATTGAATGACTACAGAAGCTAGTATTCCTTCTTGATGCTCAAATGGTTGCTCTGGTTTCAAACTGAGGCTGTTAGGCCAGCCCAGCCCAGCACATGGCCAAAGTTGAAGCAGAGTGGAAATGTTTTGTGGATTGAATTCAGCATCTGTGGACAGTGAGACACCTTTTCAGTAGGAGCAAAGAACTCCAAAGTGCAAGAGGTTGATCTTCAGTCCCCTTTTCTCATTTTCTGTCTTGGCTCCCCTTTTAATATCCCCATCTCAGCAGAAATTTACTCATCTCTTTGAAAGGGTAAAATCAATCCGTTAAAGTGATCCTCACTAAAATGTTAGAAAATCAGGCTCCAGGACGATCCACATGGGAAGTCAACCTTAAGAATGTTCCCCACAGCCAGAGGAACATAGCTACCTGATTTACCAGACACAATTTCCCTG
>NW_027529996.1:2698998-2704586 GCF_008692635.1 Crocuta crocuta
GTGGTGGGTGGGGGGGAAAGAAAAAATTTGGAACAAGAACAGCTTTCTAGTACTAATGCATTTGTTGCATAATTTTAACATCATTTATAGTAGTCATATAGTCGCAAATTCCCCAAACTCTTTTCATTGAATATGATTTCCTTTGTCTTCCACCAAAAACCAAAACAAGCACAGGAGACAGGGAATGCCCATTTTATACGTAAGGAAATTTGGCCCTTGAGAAGTTAGGCCAGTTGCTCTAAATCTTGCAGTCAGTAAAAGATGCAGCCAGAACTTTAACCCAGATCTGATCCTAAATCCCACTTTCCTTTGCTGTATCATAGAGGTAAGCATGTACATGACACCCAGTTTTAGTTTGCCAGTGGCCCCTTTAAAGCCAAGATGTAGTGTGACTTCAGGGATAGTAGAGGACCATCCCAGGAGTTGGAAGGCATTGAATTCTTCTCTCTTTCCAGTAACCTTAAGCTGGCTGCAGAGTGGAGTTGACGACTGATCGCCTCACCTGATCAAAATAGGAAAAAAAACATCGTGTCCCTGTTCTTACTGATGCCTGAGATCTCTTTAACAAGGAGCAGCACCTTTCATGCCACAGTAAGACATGAGGTTGGAAATGCAATGCAAATGCCTGGGTAGAGGTCAGTGAACATGGCTGATAGCAGATCTTTCTCTGAAAACAAGTCTTGACAGGGTAGGGGGCAGGGAGAGAGTCACCACCAAAGCCAGGACACTGTCTGAAGCTGCCGAGAGCCCAGGGGAGAGAGAAAAGCCAATGTCTAAAGACCAATGGCACCTGCTTCCTCTCATCCTTGCGGTTCTGCCCAATCCACTTAGCTCTCATCACTCAGAGAAGGACAGAATGAGTATGCTCTTGAATGCAGGAGAACTCAGTGTTCCTCAAAGGGTGGTACCCAGGACTATAGCATCTGAATCACCCAGAAGTGCTAAGTAAGCAATCAGATTCCCAGGCACTTTGTGCTCCCCACTGACTCACTCACATGCCTTTCCAGTCCCGGTCTCTGGGGCCAGAGCCAGGAATTCACCCTTGTCAAAAGCTCCCAGAGTGTCTACTGTGAACATTCATGTTGGAGAACTATTGTTCTAGAGGCCAGATTAGATCATGAGAATGCATGATGAATACTCAACTCACTTTTGAAAGATATTGAGGAAAACACCTCAGTGAAAGTTACTTTTTTATGTTTATTTTTGAGAGAGAGAGAGAGAACAGGGGAAGGGCAGAGAGACAGAGAGAGAGAGAGAGAGAATGGGGCAGAAGAGCTGAAGTGGGTTTCTCACGGACAGCAGAGAGCCCAATGTGGGCGGGGCTCGAACTCATGAACCTCAAGATCACTACTTAAGCAGAAGTCAGACTCTTAACTGACTGAGCCACCCAGGCACTCAGAAAGCTATTTTACAGATTTCCTTTATAACTCTTCTCCTTCACTATCTTAAAATCATTTGGTGTATTTAAAAAAAATTATGCCAACCTGTGTGTATACCATTTCACTTAGATGCACAAATGTAATCTCTATGTATCTGTATACAGGCTATTTCATTTCTTTTCCCTTTTTTCACAGTTCTTACCCCGGTTCCTCCCCTGTCTATTCTCATCTCCATCAGGTCCCCAGTAATCTATAATGCAATTCAGTCTCTAGTCTCCCTTATAATCACACACACACACACACACACACGGATAGGTGTTGCTTTTTGTATTATTAAACAGAAACATATTTTACATTTCTCTTTATCATATTTTTCTCACTCAACAATACCTAATAGAAATCCTTCCATATTCCAAGGCTTAACTCCAATTTATTCTTTTAAATGATTGCACATGATTTCACAGTGCAGGTGAATCAGAACTGATTCAATCATCCCCCTTATTGACAGACAAAATTGGTTCTGAGGTTCCTACTATGGACAATGCAGTGATTAACATATCTGCTTTATTTCTAGGGAAGATTCTTATTCATAGGATGGATAACTATTTAAGTGTTGGGTACAATAATAATTAATATTGGCGTTTTGTATCATTATGCATTTTTATTTTTAACATCTCTTTTCAAATTGCTTTCCGGATAAGATGTTTAAACCAGTAGTTCATATGAGTATTCTTTTCCCCCTTTACAAGTTCTTGTTATAAAAGTTTATACTGGTAGCAAAATATAATTAGTTATATAAATTTATCATATTGAATTTTTAAAGTCCTTCACTTTAAGCATTCCAACTTTTCAAGTACCAGTTGAGTTTTACCAGTCCTACACATCACAAGCAAATATAAGCATTGAGTTCTGAGGGGCTGTACAGGTATAACCAAGAAATAAACCAAAGCAACCAACAAAACAAAACAAAAACAGGTTGCCTTCAGTAAGACTGCCCTCCAGATATTTTCGATTTTAATTAGATCAATAGATAGATAGATAGATAGATAGATAGATAGATAGATAGGATAGATAGATAACAGGAAAAGCCTCTAATATTTGTCATGCCTTGCTAACAGCCAAATCTGGTAGGGTCAGTTTTTCTGCATCTGTAAATATGCAGGATAAGTCAAGGTCAAAGAACATTTTCTGGGAACAATAGTTATTTTCTTCTTTGTAATTTTTGTATGACACTGACGAGGAAAAAGAAAAGATGTGACCTTGCTAGATCCATAAACTTTAACCAGTCCTTGTTCGATTAAAACATCTGGATGTGTCCAGCAAGGCACCAAGGTGCACCTATGACCAAATCCAAAGTGCTATTTACAGTCCATGGGAAAGGGAAGGATTCAGAGTGGGATGTTTAAGGGAAACAGGGCAGTAGGAAGGGGGACAGAAGAAGGGCTAGAGAAAGGAGAGAGAAAGCATCAGGTCTGTGAGCTAGAGCAGGGGGGAAAGCAGCTTAATTATGGAAGAAAAGACACACACATAGGATGGCTTGCACAAGCAGAGTTGCTGTGGAAGTACATTCCAGAAAAATCTTAAGAGATTACTTTAATAATAAACCATGCATTCTTCAGCAAGCCATCACGGGATTAACTACCCCTTTCCTAGGCTGGGAACACAGTCGTCAGGTTTTTTTTGTTTTTTTTTTCCTCCTTCTCCCTCACAGACAGGATTTCTGCAAGGGAAAGTCGTGCAAAGACCATAGTTTTTCAAACATTAAACTTTGCTCACCTTAATTTTCTAAACATTAAATTTCATTGGTGATCAGAAAAGACCAGTGAAGCAGGGTTAACATCTGGGTGGGCTTGGGTGTGAGTCTCCAGCTGGAAGGGTGTTCATTTTAGGCCTACTGAAAAGAAACAGCTTCGAGGGGGCAGGAGACTGTGTTCAATCAGAGATAAAAAGGGTTAAATTTATTTTCATACTTTTTTTTTTCTTCCTGTGAGCAAGACACTGAATTAGTGCCAGAAGCAATAGCAGCACCCTAGAGATATAAAAGTACTCTTCAGATCAGAGTTCTCTGCTGTGGACTCAAGATTTCTGTGTAAAATGACAGAGCCGTCTATTTTAGGCTGTATGTGTGAGCCCACTGCTCATAAATGGACTGTTTTCATCAAAGTCTTCCCTTGAAACTCCAGCACACTGCGGATGAAATCATTTTCTTCCTCTCGCTCCTTAGACATGCCCCTTCCATTTGGTAGAGCAAACAGAAGTTAATAGTGCTTGGTAAGAGTCTTGATTTAAAAATATAGGCTTGGGTAATCACTTCCGAGTTGAGAAAGTATTACCTATTGAGTAAAAAAAGAAGCCCCCCCCTTTTTTTTTCCTGAATTGCTAATGCCTCTACTTACCTGAAATCAGCCTCAGTTTTGGGGGGTGAAACCATCTTTTTGGACTTCTGGGTCTTAGAAATAAAGCACTATGTCCTATAATGTACCAGAATTTAAGTTCTCTGCATAAATGTTATAAATACTATCCTAGGCCTACCTACCTCTTATTATTCACAGGAAGTCTTTTTTTTTTTTTTTTAATAATAGCAAATTACCTCAGAGCAACCTTGAAAACTGTCAGCACCACCTTCCCCATTCCCACACCCTCAGGTATGAGGGGATGAGAGAGGTGGCAGAAAGAGCAGAGGCCAGGAGAGGAGGTGTTCTCGATGTGGCAAGGTTGTGCCAGTCTCGGCCCCTGACTCCCTGGCGGTCCCAAGCCTGACCTACTTGAGAGCAGGAACTGCCCATCACACGGAGCTGCCCCAAATCACACAGTGGCTTTGCAGTTGGGCTAGGCTTGGACCACAAAATACATCCTTGGTGTCCCATGAGCCCGATTTGAACCCTCAGTTTCCAGAGGTAAGATGCAAATCCACTGTGTGCTGCTTACTCAATGACATGAATAACCCCTTCTCATCCAGCTCATAATTTGGCACTTTCACATTGAGTACACGCTGTCTCCGACTTTAAAAAAAAAAAAAAAGGAACACAGACATGCTTTTCACAAGAACAATTTCATAATTCTTAAAATAGAGTTGCTGGGGGATATTGGACAATTGCTCATCATTTTAAAATATGGAGAAAACAGGGCGCCTGAGTGGCTCAGTCGGTTTGGCGTCCGACTTCGGCTCAGGTCATGATCTCGCGGTTCGTGGGTTCGAGCCCCGCTCGGGGTCTGTGCTGACAGCTCAGAGCCTGGACCCTGCTTCGATTCTGTGTCTCCCTGTCTCTGTGCTCCTATCCCGCTCGTGCTGTCTCTCTCTCAAAAATAAATAAACATTAAAAAACTGTTTAAAAAAGAAAATAAAATATGGAGAAAATGAATTCCCAGCTTGGTAAGGTTCACTAAGTTAAGTATGCCATCGAATGCCTTCTGCTGAGCACAGAGTATCTGTATTTTCAAATGTTTTTCTTATGTTTCATATTTTTCATAGAAGTATAGGGAGCAGCATGGAAATCCGTGCCACCATGTTACATGTCTGCACACAGATGAACACGCAAAGGGAAGTCAGTATATAATTTTTGTTTGGTGTCCGAGACTCAGCTTATTTAGACAGGTTATGTAGAGGTGGACATTTTTGTTGATACCGGTTTCATAGAGTATTGTTTCTGTATCTGTATATCAGGGGCTACGTCATGCATAAATACAGTATGTTTCACATGTACACACACATATTTCCCACCAGTTTAAGTGCCACCCACATAGACCATGCCTGTAAGGGGACAATCACACGCTTCGCTGTGAACAGCAGATCCGCGCTGGGACCCACTGCCTCTTGCAGGGAGGTCAGGAGTGAAGGCGGCCCTTTGTTCAAAGGGACCCAACGGGCTAGGATGACTTCGTGCCACATCACTGGAAGTGGCAGTCCGGCGAAGGAATTTGTGAAATGAAGGTCGGGTGGATCCCACCCCTTTCCTGCGGAGTTTCCCTTTCCTGTCCTTATGTGCCCCCCTCCCCTGCCCCGCGGCCCCAGCTCGCGAGGCCGGAGCCCCGGCGGCACCCTCCCTCCTCCCTCTCCCGCGGGGCTCCGGGCCCCCCGCCCTCGCCCNGTTTGGAAGACTCAGCAGACACGTTGAGGGGGAGTTACCAAGCCCAGGCAGCAAAAACATCCCGGCGCATTCCTGGGGAGTCCTCGGCTGCCAGCATCTGATTAGAACCATATCTCGCCGG
>NW_027529996.1:2704607-2822635 GCF_008692635.1 Crocuta crocuta
CAACTTAGAAAGGAGACCGTAGTTGGGGAAGCAGCGGTTTTGTGGCCTGACATCTGAGGAATGCTTCCACGGAATGCATTTACCTTTGGGGTCGGGCTCCAGATGTCCAGCTTGTGACATTTAACAAGCGCCTCCTTTTGTGTGCGTGTGTGTGCTTGTTTAAAAGCTCTGTCGGCAGCCCTGGTAGGACGCCGGTGTGGCTGCTGACCGCCTAATTAACTCCTCCAAGGGTGTTTATTTTTGCCGTGTGACGAAGGCGGGGAACCTGGTTTGTGGCCCCCAGCAGCTTTTTCCTGGTGACTGACAACGTACGGTATGAAAATGTGAACTTTGTCTTACACCCGCATTCTTAAGAAAGAATCTGCCCGAGAGACTGAACAAACTTGTTTTAAATCCCCGGAGCGTTTAAAAGGTGTTGGCCTGCTTGCTGTAAACCGGCTGGAAAGATTAAGGAAGAATTCTAGAAAAGGGGGGAAAAAAATGAATGGGTTAAAACCATGGAGCCCCAGTCAGCATAGCGGTTTTCATAGCATAGAGCTGACTCTGTTATTTGTTTCTACTTCCTTTCCTCTTGAGTCAATCCCCAGCCTGGAATTCAGGTCCACAGTCAGTTTCAGCAGGGAGCTGTTTTGAGTCCAAAGGGAAATTTAACTGGATTAAAAGCACTTAAAAAATCTGGATGTTATCTCCACCCCATTCCCCCACCCCACCCCCACCCCACCTTTTCCTCTTTCTTTTTAGTTTGTGTTTGGAAGGAAGAGAGGCACTCTTGTAAAATGAGAAGAGCAGAAATAAGCTTCCAGACACATGGAAAGACTTAAAAATTATGGAGGGGAGACTTCATGAATAGTAAATGTTATTATTACACTATAAAGTGACTTAATGAAAAAATTTCTGGCTCTAATCAGGCAAAGCAGAGGAGTGGGGGAGAAGGAGGTAAGACAAAAACGAACTCAAACAGAAGTAATGGCTGAAGAAAGAAGGCAGCTACAAAAATGCCTTCAAGATGTCTGATAAGGCTCTTGGAATGGCTTTGATGGGATATATAATAGATCTTCTTTACAGGCTGGAGGTCGGCTCCCCCCAGCACAGGAGCATCTACTGGCTGCTGGGGAGGGAGGGACTTGCTGGGAATGGGGGGGCGGGGAGGGCGGGCATCAACCAAGTGGCTCTGCTCCATGCTCCATGACATCTCCATGCTTGCTTCCTACACCAGCAGGCAGACCATGATCTGGGGCTACTGCCCCGCCCACCCCAGGTTCTGTCCCTCACTGAAGGGCAACAGGCCTCAATGACATTGCAGGAAAGTTTATTGCCTTGGGAATTTGGAAGTATTTGGGATTGAGCTCTCTTTAATCTTTAGGGAAGGACCTTTTTTGTCGAAGCGATGTGTGTGTGGCAATAAACAGTGCCACACTTCATACAACATGGAGTGTGCAACGTAGAGAATGTCCTAGAAGAAGCACAAAGGAGACCTGGTGGCCTTTTCCAATGCGTATTTCTGGGACTGATTACTTCTAAATTCCTAATCAGTTTCCCCTTGAGGCAGACGGGATTCTTCTCCCATTGGTGAATAACTTAACTTCCCCTTTCCCTTCCCACTCTCATCTCTATCCCTTCTTATCCGAATGACTGTCCTAGAAACCAGTTCTGCTTAACCTGTACCCTCCCACGTTTTAATGGGTGCCTGGGACAAGTCGATGGTAGTGGAATGTCCTCCAGCTTTGAGCTAAGACATATACGTCGTTGCCATTCTCAACAACTTGGACACAATCGAATCTTCACCTCGAGGATGTGAGAGAGGCCACGGAGCCGTGCATGGCACTTGTTAAAAGCCTTGTCCAATTTGCTGAGGAAGAGCCCACGTTTCCACCCAAGACTCTTTATGATTTTAGATTCAACAAAAAGTCCAACTTCCTGTGCATTAGGTTAATTTGGTGACTTGTTCCAAAAGATTGGGCGGATCTTAGTCTCCTGGTTTGGGTTGAAGGGAATTGTTCTTAAGACACTTGCTGGCATGAGGTGGTACAAGGATCTCTGGAAGCTTCTGACCTGATGGGCGGGGGTGGGGTGGGGAGGATATTTACTGGCCTGCTTGGCCATGCCTCAATTATCTGAAGATTAAGAGAGTAGGAAGATACAGGCCTGGCTGAGTGGCTCCTGGCAGCAGGAGGCTTTGTGGGTACATGGCCTCCTGGCAGCACAGTAAACGTATCCTGCTTCGTTTCCCGTTCTCCCCTGAGCCTGAGCTTCTACCACTGGTATTTTCTACCTGAGTGGCTGTGAAGGCTCCATGTGTTCCTCTCCTTCAGTCTCTCCTGCCTGGAGGATTTAACTGATGCTTTTCTCAAGGACAAGCGGAGGTGCTGAAATACTGGAGAAGCCTGCTGAAGACTGAGCTCTCCCATGTGTTCAGCGGCCCTCATGGTCATCAGAACACACCTCCCTAAGTGGGAGGCTTGAAAGCACGGTGGTTGGGGAGTTTCAGCTAACAGGTCCGACATGCCAGGTTTTCTGTCCTCCACACGGCATCAGCATGAGAACTACACTGGCGACATGAAACACCTGAGCACAGGATGTGGTCTTACAGGACGCGGTCTTTTAAAATTCTCTCTGGTGCTGTGTGTAACTCTAAAGTTGAAGCCATGCCACTGAGTTGCACAGAGGTAGGCCAAAGTCTCCTCTCGGTGAACTAGCCGTACCACTGGTTAGGCGTGGTTAGTGGAAACCTAACTCACGGTAACGCAGCCTGACAGGATTGCATGAATCAGGGGGCAAGCGCGCCATCAAGTCTCCTCTTCTACAAAAAGCTGCTAGTTTCTGATGAGGGGAGGAAGTGATGCTGAGTATGGACACCAAGGGCTAGCGTTCATGCCAGTCTCTGCCTCCCGCCCAGGGCAGTCAGGTAGTGGGTTGAGAGCGTGGGTTCTGGGCTCCTGCTGCTTTGCTTCAAATCCCAGCCACACCACTGTTGCTTAAGTGACCTTGGGCAAATTGCGTAACCTCTCTGTACTTAAGCATTCTTATCTGTAAGAGTACCTACCCCAAGTTTTGGGGAAGAGCATTAATCTAATATGCTTAGAACACTTTTTTAAATGTTTATTTATTTATTTTTGAGAGAGAGAGAGAGAGCAGGGGAGTGACAGAAAGAGAGGGAGACAGAGAATCCCAAGCAGGCTCCATGCTGTCAGCACAGAGCCTGACGAGGGGCTTGAACTCATGAACCCTGAGATCATGACCTAAGCCAAAATCAAGAGTCAGACTCTTCACCCACTAAGCCACCCCGATGCCCTTATGCATAGAATACTTCATTCTGTTTGACTTAGAAATGTGTATTTTGTTTTATTTTTGCCCCCTTAACCACTGAATTCTGTGACTCTGTGGAAACTGAAGGCAGAGTGGAGAAATGTCTTCATCAGAATAGGGCTCTGCTCATCAACCTGAAAAATGTTAATCATTCAAGCCCTTCATGTTAACAAAGCTGGTGTGTTTGCTGAGCTCATGCTAGGCGAGAGCAGACAGGGAGCTACTCTCAGTTCTCCGCCTGGAAGCCTGCAGTTTGGTTTGGTCAAACTGACCTCCTCTGGTCTCACGGAAGTCTCCACCCCCCTCTCAGCCTCCCTGCGGAGAAAGAGCAGTTCTTCCCCAAGTCAGCATTATACTAGAAGGAAGTGGGAAAGGAGGGACCACCCATACTAAACTGAGTGACTAGGCTAGAAATAAAGTCTTCCAAGTGTGTGCGGCCCCATCCTATCCTTGTCCACATAGTTGGGCAGGTTGCCATGGTTACTCCCCTTCCCGCATCCTTCTCCTGCCCTGGAAGGAAGCCCGCCACTCTGGGGCAAGCAAAAGCTGAACAAATTGCTTCCTGGTCTAAAAATGGAAGTTGCTTTTTTATTGAGGTAGAGTCTCCTGTCTACCTACCTCACCCTTTTCCTCTTCTAAACTTATTTTAATCTTACCACTTAATTGTCTAACTCTTAAGTAATTCTTACATCATCAAGGTAGCCAAACAGTAAGGCTTACGAAATTTCAGGAACATAGGAGCTAGCTGTTGGCTCAGTACTGAAAAAGCTTGGCAATTTTTCTCTGCTACCATAATCTATATGAGCTAACTGAGGTGAGTGACCTTTAACTGCCTTACACTAGTGAGAATTCTGAATGACTTGAGCAAGCAGAGTGGTCAGCTGTAAGCAAGTTACCAGAAGGCAGAATGAGGAAGCATGAGGGCTGTTGCTTAGATTTTTAGGTAACCGCAAAGTAAGGAAGCAGGTGGCATAGGAACTAACAGTCAGGGAAGAGAATTTTAAAACACTGTTCAACCTGGAAGAAGTTTGGGTGAGGGATATGTGGTTTAACAGTTTCTCTGAGTAAAAAGCTAAAGCTACCGTGTCTCTCTCTAGCAATGTGATGCAAAGAGTCTGTTACTTTGAAACAGACTTAGATCTCTACGTGATAGAGGAAACCCATAAGCTTTCATTTAAAAAGTAAAATTCATTGAGTCTTTCAAGATTGGACCTTAGTTACCTTGGTGTGTATTTCACAGCTAGAGAGAATTCCTCTAAGATAGTAGTTCTCAAAGTGTGGTCCCCACTTCAACATGGGCATCATCTGGGAGCTTGTTAGAAATGCAAATTCTTGGTCTCCATCCCAGATCCGCTGAGCCCAACTCTAGCAGTAGGTTTCATCAGGTGATATTTCAACCAGCCCTCTGCGTGATCTGAGTAACTCACAATTCATTAATTTTATAATTCAGTTGTTCAGTGGAAAGCATAACAAAGTATTTGGATTCCTGCAGTCATGGAAATAATAAGCAAAGCATTTAAACATAGCCCAGCTTAACCGAATCTTAGGACGCAAAAAGATGATAAAGGACAGACCTTGACATTTTTCCTACTCTCTCAATTATTGCTTTCTTGATCCTAGGAAAACCGATGTACTCCATAGTTTTATATTACCACCTCACCTCCAAATCCTTTCCCCACTTCTGGGTTTTTTTTAAGGGCATAGTTAATCTCCCTTTATTAGGAAACTGTCCCAGTTACTTCTTTTAAAAAAGATTCTAGTAAACTAGATCATTACCCTTGGACCAGATGGTTTTCCCTAACCCATAAAACTTTTTATTTTGTTTTTCATGCAATGTCCAGAGTGCAGATGAAGTCCTCTCCAAATTGGTAAATGAATCTACTGCACTTAGTTTTTATAGAGCTTTATGGTTTATAAAGTACCGTTCCATTCTCCCATTTAACTTTCACCTCAAATAACATAGAAAAAGATCTCCATTTCTTAGCTCAAATATGATCAGTACATATCAGCTTGTCCTAGGTCATATCTTTAAAGGGGAGAGCCAGGACTCAAGCAGGAGTCTTTATGATTTGAATCTTGATGAGTAAGTACCTAGTATGTTAATCATGTTGCTAGCCTGGCAATGGAAGAACTCCACGGGAGTGGAAATCTAGAAGAAAGTCTACATCACGTGAAGCAAAGAACATAGACTCTGGACCTGCATTGGAATGGCACCATTTCTCAGCCATGCTGTTCAATGTCGCTGACCCTTAGCTGCCTCACCCACCTTGCAGAACAGCCCTAAGAATAACAGATGTTAATCAGAGACCGATGTTTAGCAGAGATCACATCTTAGACTGAAAAATGCAAGGGTGTGATCTAAAATTAGAGAGTTGGAACTCTGGTTCCGAAGAGGTGGCACTTGGTTAGAGGGTAAGAGCTTGGATTATGAACGGTAAACGACCATGTCCACCGCTCGCTTTGCCACTTAAGAGATACAATGTCTGAGCTTCATTTTCTCCATCAGTAAAACAGGTTACCGCAATGTTAACGTTAGTGGTGAACCCATAAAAAAAATACTTTCTCAGAGCCATTGCTTCAGAAATACCCCTGCTCCAGAACCATAATTCTCTGTAAGACAACTAAGCTGATATTTGGAAAATGTTCTGGCTTTCATTTTTTGTGACCTGTAAGCAAGCTAAAATCTAGAGACGAATACATGTCCGCTGAAAATTAGAAGACCTTCTTTCTTGCACACCTTGAAACTATTAAATGTGAGGGTCAACAGGAGATTGTGGCAATGTTTCAGAGACCAGTATAGGCACACAAATATTAACTCCTAAGGTACCACTTGACCACTTGAAAGGCAGGACCTTTCAGACCATTCAGTCCTCCTGAGGTCTAGAGCTCAGCCATGCTCAGAGAACTGGAAAGTGATGTGTGGTTTCTATCCACTAAATGTGTCCATATTGGATAGAGCTGCCCTCCTTGTTCAAAACATTTCACACAAATGACCTCACTGATTTTTCATACTTTATGTGTCCTATTAGGGGCCCAAGGCCTGTTTTAATCTTCTGGAATATGTAACACAGATGCTAAAGTGCTTTTTATTATCATTTATCTCTTTTTCATGTGCTTGAACATTTCTCAGCGGGCTAGGACAGTTATATGAAGAATGCTGAGCTATATGAAGAATTGGGCTTTGGGGCACAATGTTAATCCAGATGAGAAACATATAATTGACCTCTAGATCAGAAGGTCAGAGTGGGAATGGCACACACAGTAGTTGCTCAAATGCTTTTTCTTTAAAAGAAAGTCTCAGATGTGCCTTAATTACATTAACACTGGGTGGTGGTGGTGGTGGTGGTATTTCCAGTTTTGTGTTTGGGTTTTTTTTTTTTTAACCTTTGCTTCTAAAGCTAAACATCTTAATTGCAATCCTATTTTTGAAGTACAAAACAAATATGTAACTGATAGGATAGGCTCTTCTCTGCACAGCTGGTTGATGATGAGATTTCATACCAATTTCTGCTTGGACCGAGATACAGCTATAACTGAAGATTTTTAGAAACATTCACAGACTTGACCTGAAAAGGTCATTTTATTCAGTGTCCAGGCTGCCTTCTGAAGGGTACCCTGATGCACAGATGCTTGATTAACTGCCTGCTAACTTGCTCTTTGGGATTTCTGATTTATTTAGCTTGTCTAACTTTCTCAGTGACTAAAAGTTGGCTGTCATTGAAAGTTCGATGATAATATTTACCCAACACCTGCTAGCACACACATAAATGCCAACAGTGGCTGCCTGTAAGAAATTTAGGGAAAAAATGGCATCTACTCAACTAACCTATGGCTTTATTACAATTAAGTGACACAAGTAGGACCCAGAGAAAGAAAAGGCCACCCGTGTGATAATGGACTTGGCTTTTAAAGGAATGGTAGAAGTCAGATAGAAAAAAAAGCATTTTCGACAGAAGCACGTGAACAAATTGTGCAGGTGTTATGTCCAGAGATACAGACTGGCCAGTGTGACCAAGAGAAAGTACAGATGGCAGACAGGGAACTGATGGATTAGGAAAGGAGAGATAGATTGTGCTGAGACATAGATATAAGGACAAGAACTTAACTCTGTATTTGTTATGCACTAGATCTCGTTAAATCAGGAAAAGAAAATGCTGACTCAGATGAAGTAACCTAGCTATGTTGGCGGAATGAATTTGCAGAGATTGTTTAGCAGCTAAAGAAAAGCCTATATTTCACGAAAAATCAGCAAAGTAGAGAAAAGTTCGCCAAATTGAATATTAAGGAGCAAATGGAAGATATATATTACCCCTGATGTTTTAAGTGCACTGCTCTTAATCAGACTATATGGGGCCTCAAAAATTAGGAGCTGACCTCAGAATTTCATTGAGTTGGGGAAAGAATTCTACATGAATCAGAGGGCAACAGTAGGTCGCGGCAAGTGTATAAAAGTGGTCTGCCGGTGAGAGGTCAGGGAAGACTCCCCTAAGGCAACACACCTTGAGTGGATTTTGAATGACAGGCAGAAATTCACACAGGTGAAGGCAGTAAGTATTACAGGTGAAGAAGGCAACACAGGAAGGCACAGTGTGTGTGTGTGTGTGTGTGTGTGTGTGCACGCGCACGCCTCTCTGTCCAGGGCAAATGGAAAGGATTAGCCTCTTCAAGGAACAAGTCTCTGTCTCTGTCTCTCTAAATATAGATAGATGATAGATAGATAGATAGATAGATAGATAGATAGATAGATGATAGATAGACAGACCTGATTAGTACAAAATCAGGAAGGCCATGACGTCTAATAACGGATTACCACAAGAATTCAGCCATAAAAGTAGGTCAGTTACAACTAGTCCCTTACAACGTAGATTCTCACGGGACCCTTTTGAGAAAGTGAAGGAAAAATTCATTCCACAAAGAGTTTCTTTACTTCAAGTATTCTAAATCTATTAAAAAGTACCTATGTTATGTGTATAGAAAATAGCAAAATAACACTGCAGTATGAGTTGGCTAATTGTGAGGGAAAAGATACGTGATATAAGGAAGTATAGCTTTTTTGGAAACGGGAACTTGGGGTGGTGATGAGGCAAGAGTAAGGAGAAATACTGAAAATAATTTTAAAAAATTTTTGATGGGGAGGGTGGAGGCGTATGGACATAAAGGGTAGTTATAGAAAATAGAGGGCCGAAAGTTTGCCTGATTCGGTAGACATGTGAACAGTCCAAGATAAATCTTATCTTCATTCTAAACTATAGATGCTACTGTCAATGGATCTGGTAGGTAAATCCAAGTACCAAATGAGTTCTGTAGCTCTGTTTCCAGAGAGTATACAGAGATACAAATGTCACCTTTCTATATGAGAACTGTTTAATAGAAACAATGGAGGAAACTGTGTTTTGTTTTAGGATTTAGACCCTTACACTTCATGCAGCCAACAGTTGCTTAAGGGCACACCATTTGCACCAATTATAAAGTCCAGTTTTTTTAAAGACTGACATTGACCAGGTGCTATCAGATACTCCCTTTACAGTGCTCTTGTAACCAGACTCTGCCACTTAAATAACCAAAGCTATTTTGGGGGGTGACTCTGGTTATATTTTCATAATATTGCTTCATTAAATTTGTAATTCAGTAGTTTTGCCTGCTCTGAAAGTGACACCATTGTACTCAGAAAATCTGATAATTAGGAGTTTGATTCTAGAATACAGAGGCTCATGTCATTCCTGAATTGCTTGCTTTTCTGAATGGCAAAGCTGAATGCCAAGTGAGCGTAGCATTTCTTTCTGGTGTTGATGAAAATAATGTGGATTCAGAAATTTGGATAACTTTTCAGGAAACATTGCTGACATTCATTTTTTTTTTTAAGTTTACTTATTTATTTGAGAGAGAGAGAGCACGAGAGAGACAGAGAAAGAGTGAAAGTTTGCATATACGAGCAGGGGAGGGGCAGAGAGAGGAGAGAGAATCCCAAGCAGGCTCTGCTGTGCTGTCAACCCCTGACTTGGGGCTTGAACCCATGAACTGTGAGATCATGACCTGAACTGAAATCAAGAGTCAGATGTTTAATGGACTGAGCCACCTAGGCACTCCCTGACCTTCTTTAATAACCTAGTGTATCCAAGATTCTTTCCTCCCACTGTCTCCATCACACAGATGCTCTTCCGGATTGTAATATGGTTATAGGAGACTCAAACATTGAGTGTAAATACCCTCCATCTACTAGTGGTTTAAGAAAATGTCATAATTTTAAAACTGTCTGTTGAAGAGGACAATTAAACCCTTAAGACAAAATTTGCATCTTTCCATGGTTGATATAAATAAGAAAGCAATTTATATGGGATTCCTTGGAGTAGAACTAATTTTGCTCTTTTTAAACATTATTAATGGCAATGGGACTTTCTACCTTCATCAGAAGCATTTCCTCTAAAAACCTTAGCACCAGATAGAGAGCAAACTGCGGATTGATGGACAGAAGGGGGTGGGGATGAGCCAAATGGGTGGTGGATAATAAGGAGGGCACTTGTCCTACTGAGCACTCGGTATTATATGTAAGTGATGGATCCCTAAATTCTACTCTGGAAAGCAATATTACACTATATGTTCAATAACTAGAATTTAAAGAAAAATTTGAAGAATAAAAATAAATAGATTAGCACCAGCTGTTTACTAATCCTTGCTTGATTTCACTCCCCTGCCTATATTGTAAGCCCCTTGAGAACAGAGACACAGCTGTTTCATCAGTATCTGTATAGCACAGCACAGCGCTTGACACCCAGTAGGTATTCAGTAATCAATAACCAGATGGCCAGGTGAACGAATGGCAAGGTCCTCTCATTTGCGATATTGATAGTAAATTATTAAAGAGTAAACAAAATGAGAAACTTCAGCTTGCCTTCTCATCTATTGGTATAAGTAAAACAGTTCTGTGTCTTTTTTTTTTTTTCAATTTTAAGATTATTTGTAATGAGCAGCATCCATATGTTCCTCTAGTTTATATCTGCTCAGGGCCTGAGAAAGGCAGGCAAGCTGTTACTGAAATTCTCCAGATGGTGTGGTCTTTTCAAGTCCTTGGGTTAACTTCTACCAATGGAGTATTCATCATGTCTCATTATGGATCTGACCCAATGGGTGTAATCACCTGGCCAGTAGTTATTGTAGTGGTGAATAGCTTTCAACCTGATAACTTCACCCAAGGACAGCTTCTTATTCTCCTTCTGTTTCTTCTTTTTAAGATAGCCATGAAACTATTTCCTAAAAAAAAAAACTAATAAAACTTGAGAAAATAGATGAAACGTTTGGCTCAGTGCTGGATAATTAACATTATCCCTTTGACTTACACAATTCCTGCCAAAATCAAAAGAAACTGAGTTTTTTAATTAGCATATGCTGCTGTAATGTAGGTAAAGATGTGATGTCCATTAGGCTCTTTAAAATGCTTAAATTGGGTTGCCAATTAGTTGCTGTTGCATGGACCCTACTGGGTCCAAGGAAAACCTGTCTAAAAACCAACAATAGACCATATACTGATCAAGTTTTAAAATCCCATCATAAAGGAGTTTTTTTAAACCCTAGAGACTATTTGATTCAAAACTTACTGTTCACTTTTTAATGCATCGGGAATTTTTCTCGATAACTTTGTATAACTGAGTATCAATGAATGACGTCCAAGTCAATAGTGGTGGGCAGGATGCTATATGCTTCAGACGTGTGCATGTTCACTTTGTAGTTTCTCTTAGCTTTTGAGTTTAATTTCATGTGACTTCTAGTGAGCACTCATGATTCTATCTCTAGCCTGAGGTAGACTCTAGATTTATCTACACTATAAATATTGCTATCTGACAAATTAGCTCGTCTCTAAGGAATTTCATTTTAAAAATGCACTAAGGCACGTGTCACCTTGATTTCACTATTCTAAATGAATGAGAAGCAATCTGTTTCTCATTCTACTTGCCCCTTCTTAACCAGCATTTCCTTAGTATTGACCTTTCTAGGCTTCTCAAGTTATGTGGTACACATATATAAAATGAGAAAATGTCATATATTCTGCTTCAAACCAGGAGCTCTAATGATGTGACTGTGAGTCAATAGCTGCCTTTTATAAAGGATATTCCTTAGGTGCTCACATTTCAAAATACCCATTCACTTATATAAGCTTTTAACAAACTGACATTATGGGAATTCTATTTTTAGGATAAAATAGATCTTAGAATGAAGGCTGTAAGACAAAATGGCCTATGATTCTTTTTTTAAAAGCCACCTTTAGGAGATTTGGTTTATTTGAAGTTTGAGGGTCACTGTGCATGATAGCTTGGCAAGATGGGATAACCTTGGATCTGACATTTGAGACTGTTAGACCTTAACCTTTCAATTAAAAGGCTTTGTTTCCAAAATAGTAGCCAAGTATGTAAATGAAGAAAAAAAAAAACCCCGGCAGTGTTGAATCACTCAATGTGGCAAGTTCATGTAGCGATCACACTACAAAGCTGGGTCACTCTTTAATGCCATGACTCCATATCCAGATTTGTCACCTCCCGAACCTCCATACCGTTGCTCTAAGCCTCAAAGTCTTTCCAGTACCGTCTAGACAAAATACATTCCTGAAAATTCATTCTACTCCAGTTTGACCCACCTTTCAACCTTTTCCCCTCCTATCAGCCGGCGAGGGTCCTGTATTCTAATGAACCTGACCTAAATATCCTTTGCTCACTGCTACCAATTTCTCTTTCCTGAAAGTGTTTTCTGGATCATTCACATTCCCCCAATCTGAAGAACCAGTTTAATTCCTTTTCTTGTATAATTCTAAAACAAAAGAAGTTGAGAGTATATATATTGAGAGCATAAACTCGTGGGGCTTTTTGTAGGTTCACTGACTTTTTTTTAATGTTTATTTTCGAGAGAGAGAGAAATAGAGCATGCTGGTGGGGGAGGGTTAGAGAGAGGGAGATGGAGGATCTGGAGTGGGCTCTGCCTGTTGACAGCAGAGCGCCCCATGCTGGGCTCGAACTCTTGAACTGGTGAGATCATGACCTGAGCCACCCAGGTGCCCTGTTACTTTTGCACTTCACCTTCTCCCCTATCAAGTAGGGATGATGATCCTTCCCCCATAGCACTAAACAAGAGAGTCTTAGCATCACAGCTGGCATATAATAAACATCCAATAAACTTAACTTATAAAAATATGGCATTATACCTTCTGTGTCTCTAAGAAACCTGTATAAGCCGCCACTGATCCAGTCCTTTCTATCCACTCTGCTCTCTCTTTTCCAGGACACTTATCACCTTCTAAAAGACTATAATCCATTTATGTGTTTCCCTGCTAGAGGGTAAAGAATAGATTCTTATTTTGCTCACTGACATATCCCAAGCTCTAGAAGAGTACCTGGCACATGGTATGAAGCATAGATTTATTACATGAATTAGCCTGCACTCAGGGGTAAACTTTGTTTTCTGTCTCTGAACTGCAGTGGTTTTGAGCAGAGATAGTTACCAAACCCCATATGCTCTGAACAAACAAACGAAAGAATAATAATTAAAAAAAAAAATTAAAGCTGTCAGTATTTGAAAGCTTTTATATTCCTTTTAAGGTAATTTTTTAAACCTTTTAAGGATATTTCTTAAATGGAGGTGCAAATGTAGAATGAAACTTTGGGTAGAAAATCTCAACACTGGAGAGATTGACCCTCAGAAAGAAATTTTAATCACATCCATTTCTAATAATTAGCCCTAAGAGTAGAACTTTCTACTAAGGAAACTTAGTCCCTTAATGTTTCTCTTACTATATTCTTTGGTGAAACTCATTATCTACATGCTTCTATAGATCATTAAGGAGTACATCCTAGATTTTTAAAAAAATAAAATTATAGCTATAAACATTCCTAATTTCAGCTTTTGCCATACTAGAAGGGATCTATGGGGAATAGAAGGGCTTGATCATTAGTTTTTTGGGGATTTGTTTTAACCTCCTTGTCTACAATATTGAGTCTTTTTAATAAAGATTGGATTAGGAACTTAATAGTGGCTTACATAGAAGACTTGTCTTTGCATAGGGCTATAGAGTTCAGCTAAGGAAACGAATGATCTAATTACATTCTGTGATGCTAAAAAATACCTACATTATAAGACTAGAAAATAGCAGATTCCACCATACATCTGTCTAAACTTCAAGGACTAGCTCAAGTTACATTTATTTAATGACCATAATAGGGATCATAAAGAGAGGTTACACATGGAACACTTATCTAATCACCTATATCCAGCCCATGTTTTCCATAAGTATTTAAGTGTCAATTACTTAGCAGGCACAGAATTTTGCAACAGGTCATTACTAGTTCAGAGACTAGACAAGATTGCTCTAAAAGTTAATGAAACATGTTGCTTAAATAGTACATTTCTTATGAACCAGGAAAACTCCCTTTATAGTGAGTCATTGATGTTGACATTCCTGTGTAGGCTAACCAGAAACCTTTTTGTAGTTCAATAAAGATATGAATATATCATAATGGGCCAGGAGGTCTCAGCAGAAGCTCAGCAAAGTGGCACATGATAAGCAGCAATCGCTACAAGTTCATCTTATGCTAAACTATAGACCCACATGGCACCATCATGTTTTATTGTCTTCAAAAAAGCCAGTGGGGATGGTATGCATTTAAGAGGCCAGGAAGAAGGATGAACTCTCATTCCATCTGCTTATTCTGGGAAAGGCCCCTGTGGTAAGTCAGTTTTTGTTTTTTTGTTTTTTTGGGTTTTGTTTTTGTTTTTGTTTTTGTTTTTTACCAACTTCTTGTTTTTAAAGCAAAGGCCTACCCATTAAGATACATGTGTCGCTGAGTGCTAGGCAGGTTTATAAGTAATAACTTAATGCAAAGGAAAAATACTTGACACAATTTTGAGCCAAAGCTCTGATAAATAGAAAACATAGTATACTTCAAAAATTTTAGCACAACTGTTAAGCAATTGTAATCTCGTTATTAACTTAAAGCATTTATATTTAACATGGAAGCAGTAAAGGGTTACCCAGCATTAGATTCACACAAAAGCTGTCTGCAGCTGGAGATGATTTTGAATAACAGATTTTAAAGGGCACAGACATAGATCCAATAAATGAGTCTTTATAGTCTAGAAAACCAACGGAACTAGATTGTTGTAGTATATAACTTTATCATTTTAAATAAGTTAAGCCCTTTTGGGGAAGTAGCAATTCCTTTGGATTAATGATTTGTTTAGTTAGTTCATTTATTTCCTTTTAAAATATCCACATTGAGTTGTTTATCAGACTAGCAGTATAGGTTTATAAGAAGCAGCATATTACATTTACTATTACTTCACAAAAATATAAAGTTAAGACACTAATTATTTTTTTCAATCTTGTAGAATCATAACTAGATCAAAAGTAAAACAGGAGTGCCTGAGTGGCTCAGCCGGCTAAGCGTCAGACTTCGGCTCAGGTCATGTTCTCATGACCCATGCGTTCGAGGCCTGCATTGGGCTCTGTGCTGACAGCTCAGAGCCTGGAGCCTGCTTTGTCTCTGTCTCTTTCTGCCCCTCCCTGGCTTGTGCTCTGTCTCTCTCTCTCTCAAAAAAATAACTAAACATTAAAAAAATTAAAAATATGAAAATATATATTCTTAACCAAGAGGGTTAGCAGGGCCACCATCATTCTTAGAAATGAAGCTCAGTGCCCTGTTGGCTGTGGCTATCTTGCCCAGCTAGAGAGGAGCATATCAGATGTGGAAGTGTGAGCCAATGGCAAGTCTCTCCTGGAAGGTTAATGCCAACTCTAAGGGGAGATTGGACACTAAAACAAAGGACATATTCTACTGACAAGACCACCTAGAACCAAGAGATAATATATTAAGTTAAGATAAACTGATCTTGTGTTGTGTCTACATAACTAGAAGGGCTTTTTTTTTTTCATGGTTTTGGTCTCTGTATAGACACAGAAAAAGAAGTTCTGCCTTTCCGTATACAATTACTACACACACTGCAGTTTTACTCCTCTGTGCTGATGTTATAAGGCGGCTGGAGTCTCTCTCCTTTAAACCCTTCAAAACACAGCTTGTCTCTGAAACATGAGTTGCAGAAAGGTATAGAAACACTCAAGCAATGGCTTTGAGGATTATATAAATGTGGGTCTCTGCCTGGAAAGGAAAACCACATTGGGATTTAATATAATTCAGCCAGGCTATTAAAGAAGAAACCAAATATCAGGCAGTGTTTCTTGTACCAGTTTCTGGAAGAGGAAAAGTTTAAGATTACCTGCTTGCTTTTAAAGTGCTCTGCAGTAGTATAGCATAAAGTAATTCTACTAGTGTATGTGGCTCTTCGTTCTTACTTATGTTTAAAATGCAGATGATCCTAAGTAACACGCTTTCTTTAACCCTTCTAACATCCAACATAGACTTTCAAGATGACTGTTGTAATGGACTGGAGTAGAAAGTGGACTGTGTGTAACAATTAAGATTTATATGTATCATAGGTGAAGGTATCATAGGTGAAGGGTCCAAACGAATATACTATTGTATCCTAAAGTCCACATGCTAGGTATGCTGCACATCCACTTTGACTTAATTCAGAATTATTTCATATAGGAACAAGAAAGCACAACTTGATACTGTGTGTTCGAGGATACAAAGTTAAGATTCATTTATATGATTTAGTTTAAAGTGAGCATGGAATAAGAAAGAGGAGTTTGTTGGGTAGCTACCCTAACTTGGGAAGAATAGGCATGAAAAGAATGAAATATTTGCTGGTCAGTTTTGGTTGAGTATATATATCTGAGGAAAGACTGTTGGAAAAAGTATGAATAGTGTCAGTGTATTGGCTTAGGAATCAAATGGTACAGTGACAGTCCTTTACCCTCACCCTGCTTCATTAGCTTTTTGACTACCTTTTCCTGCAAGGGTCAAGCATAATATCCTCTATACATTTAAATGCCAAATTGAAAGTAAAAGCCATAGATTGGCTATGCTTTTGTACCAGTTCCATACTGCTTCTCTTTAAATCACTGCCCCACAGGCCCTGCAATAGAAAATTTCTAGAGGCTTCCATGTTAGTGTTATTTTTTTTTAATTTAAAACCCTAAAATCGTTCATGTAAACTCTTCATTCTTTAGAACACTCTCTTACCTTGCGTTTAGGATGAGAGGAAAGCAGAATGAAATACTGTGTAATAGTACACAATAGAGTTCTTCTCAATTCAGATTTTAAAACTGACTCCATTTGCCCATTCCAGTAATCTATCAACACTTCAGCTTTTAAAAACCTTATTCCTTCCACATGCATTTTTTGGCATACATTCTGGTTACTATCACTTCTTAACTAGAAAAAGCAAACTGTGCAAGGGCCCCTGCTGTCATTGTCACTGAGTGTAGCGCCCCTGCCTTATGACTGCGCCTTGGTGCAGGCTACTCTGCCACCACTACAATATGCTGGGTTTTCTCCACTAACGTGAGCTCTCAGTGACTGAAGCAGGTGCTGCCATGACTGGCGCTGCAGGAGTGTTTCAGTGTGAGCGGCTGAGGGAAGTGCTCAGCAGAATTCCACCACATCCCACATAGTGCTCTCTGCATGCCCACTGGCCACTGGACCAGTGAGGCTGCCCAAAGCACGGAAGTATCTTCTTGACTGGCTTAGATGGGAACCCTTACATTTCAGCCCAGGTCTTTAGTGTAAACTTCTTACTGAATAGCCATTCCTCAGGCATTAAGAGTTTACCCTACATTCCAACCGCCTGCACACACATCTGCCCCATGTTGACCACTTCAGTCCATTGGCCATTTCCCAGAAATGTCTTGGCTTGCTATACAAATTTACCCACCAGATTGCCAGTTACGTTTGAGACTAAAGTGCAAGGCGTATGGCCCTTCCACCCCACAGAAAGCCATATTATTCTCTCTCCCAAAACAATGAATTCCTAATAGCCTTTCCTCAGAATTAATGGGAATCACTCATAGCTGATTCCATAGATGACTTGTTATCTTTCTTATAGAAAAAGCAGCAGCTAATAAGGCGGTTCATGATGGTGCTTAGTATTATAAACTTGATCAAGGATGCAGTCATCACCTTGCCAATCTCTCCTCCCCACATGGCTCTTGAGGTATAAGCACAAATGGAACAGTAGAAGATAAGGAAATAAATACCAAATCATTAGAGGAATCAGGGCCCAGTAACCTCCATATGGAGAGCTCTGATAAATCTGGGTTGAAGTACACTGTTCACTAGACCAGAAACCCTTCACTCTCTTTTCCATGTCCAGGTGTGTCTGCTACATTGCATTGCCCAGCTCACCCGAGATATATAAGCACACGTACCATGGCTAGTTGAGCCACATCCAGATAGTCACTAGTATCAGAGGTACCATGGCAGAGCATAACCCAAATGATCCAATGCCACCAATGTAAATTAATGACAGAAACATGATCTTCAAACCTCCAAAGTTTCAGTGTTACTTCCTTCCCTCTGTAGAAGTGAGTGAAACGATAAAGTCGGATTCCCGTTTTTCTTCTCTGTTTGGTCTAAACTAGAGGAGGTCATGTTCAGGAACTAGTGTGGAATGATTAGCTGGGATGTTAAAGTTGAGATGGGCATACACTCTAATGTCAATTAATCCAATTCCAATCTTCATTTGTCCATGTGCCCAAGAATTCCACATGGTCAAAAGGCCACAGGGATACTCAACACTACATTCTTTCTGAGAGTCTCAATAAGTGTAAAGGAAAGTTCTAGACTCAGTGATAGTTCAATGGCCAGCTTTTCCAAAGGCAAGAGTATCTTGATTATGAATTTACATTTTCTTCTTTGTCTAACTCTGGAGAGTTAAGCATTCAAACTGAAGAGTCATTGTGCTGAAACAACTGAGTAATATGATTGTAAAGTTGAGCATAAACTTGATACTTCAGTTCAACTTGTGAACAATTTTAGACATTCCTAGTCTAGAAAATGGCCCTCATCTGGGTAGCATGAAGCTCTGTTTTAAGCTTAAACTCTCCTAAACACTATTTTGATGACTAGTTTTTAGGCTCTAGTAGAAGATATTCCTAATAAAAACTTATTTTAAAAACAAAAAGGGTGTGGTGGGTACAAAACTTAGGAGAGGTCATAATGAGTCAAAAATATTGAAAGTCTCCAACTTAAGAAGTCAAACTTCCTATCATGATTTTTTAAAAAAAGAAAAACATGAAAAGGCCACACATTGAATAGTAGACAATGTACTGAAATAAATCTGAATCCTTTGATCTGTGAGTTGCATCTCAAACCTTGCCAAATACTTTCTTCCAAGCAGCCAAGTTAACATTAATAAGCCAGTTTGACCAAAGAGGACTCCAGCTACGTAGGTTAAAAAAAAAAAAAAAAAAAAAAAAAAAACAAAAGAAAAGAAAAAAGAATACAATAGTAATGTATAATTAGATCACATAGAATCCTTTTTTGTTTTTGGTTCAGAAAACATATATGAAATCCTATGTTCAAAACTATTCTGCTAAGCTGTCTTCCTGTTCTTTACTTGATATATCTACTAAATGGAAAGTATTTTTGGTTCAATCTGTGTGTAATGAGTTTTGGACAGTCTTAAAAAATACTTAAACAATACCTGACACATACAATCTCTAGGAATAGGACAGTACAGCCTCACGTTAGGATCTAGATTTCTCCTGGTACCAGCTCTATCCCAACCAGCTGTTTAACAATAGACGAGTTATACATTCTCTCTTGACCTCAGTTCCCTAATCTTTAATAATAGAAGGGTGTGACCAAATTATTCCCTAGGTTTCTTCCAGCTCAAAACTAACCACATGGTATTTCTTTAAGGAGACATAGGGTCATGGATGTAGATGATTGGAAATCAAGCTTGTCAGTACATTAGAATTATCTGGGAATCTTTAAAATATATTGGGGCCTGTGTCTCCTTCCCCAGAGATTTGGATTTAATCAATCTGGGAACAGTTTGGACATCTTTTTAAGAGCTCCCCAGTAAACATTCCCCAGGTGATGGGAGGTAGACCTTCTAAACTGCTTTTGGTGATGATGTAGGTTTGGATTTGACTCAGCATCTCTGGGTGACACAAAGTAGGTTCAAAACTCAGAGTTGAACAAGGGTGAGCCTCCCACTGACATACTCTCTCACCTTTTCACCTAAGCCTTGATAATGAGACTACTACATCCCTCTAATGTGTGCACGTGCTAGCTGTGTACTTGTTCCTAGTTCTACAGTTGTGTAAGCATTCGCTGTAGAAAAGCAATGCTGGGTACAACTTAAGATTATGCAGGACATAGTCTGTAAGATGTAGCGTTGATTTAAGTATGGCCACCATTTGCTAATGGTGCTTTCTGTATGTTGGCACGGAGATGTCTACATAAGTTCTTACTGATTTCTTGTAACAAATCTGCAAGCAATATTCCCATCTTATATAAGGGAGTATTCGATAAGTTGCCTCAAGCCACAGGGCCAGAAATGGTGAAAGTGTCTAAGACCCACAAGTTTGAAAGCAGCTATGCCATCACACCTCTACCCAAAATTAACTGTATGGGGAACTCTTGGCCTGACTTGGCTCCAAAGAAAGGGAAAGGCTTCTCGCTTCAGTACTCTATGTCTTACATACAGCATCCTTCCCAAGGGTTAAAAGCAATGAAAAAATGGTCTTGGTAAATGCCTAACTCGTGTATATTTCCTTGACTCAAGTGTGTTTGGTTACTGAGGCCTCTATAGCAGCGTCAGCACTTACAAGAAGATCTTCTAACAACTCCTTTTCACTATCCATCAACATAGTCTCATTTCCCCAATTACGCAAGCTGCAAAAATCTTAGCATCTATTATACTAGGCCTTTGCAGAGCAAAGTAAGCCTTCCTAAAAGCATAGGCATCCAAGCAGTTAAAGGAGAAAGGCTTGACATCAGGTTTCAGAAACAGCCTGTCTTTGCTGTATCATTCTGGCAACATACCTTATTCTCAAAAGGCTACTTTGAAAATAATGATGGAGGCAGCTTGCTGCCCTCTTGGACCCCGAGATCTGCCTTAGAGGTTAATATTTCACAGGTGCTAATTCAGTACCTCAGCTGAGACAGGCATAAAGTTCCAAAGGACAGGAGCTCATATTTTCTGACAAGTACAAAGTACTGGACACTCTAGCAAAGATGTTTATGTTGTTTTGTTCTGGACTCTTCTTAACTCTGTTTCCTGTGTCTATTTTATGTTACTGTTTCTGAAAAATTAACTGTTAAAGTCAGTGGGATTATTGGGGCGCCTGGGTGGCTTAGTCGGTTAAGCGTACGACTTTCGCNAATCAGTATGATTTAAAAAAAAGAAAGAAGAGCAACCGGCATCTATAGTAGAAAAGATAACATAGACCATGTTTCATTTTGAGCCTAGCAACTTACTAGGGACTGATTTTGTTTTACTGAGTCCATTAACTTACCCATAAAATAGACACATTGTTATTATTCTTATTTCACAGAGCTGTCAGGATAAATGTTTCAAGGGTATGGTAGGTTAAATGTTTGTCCCATCCTCTGTATCACTGAAAACAGATTCTCGACCATTTGTGGAATGGGGCTACCATTGGGTAGGTCCTTAAGTTACTCCTTTTACCAGCGTTTTGAGACCCACCCAAGCAAATTTCTCCCTGTCCTGTATAATTAGGGTAAGATCACCTGGCACACTTGTATCAGGATATTGCGGAGAACCCTGGAATCGTTAAGCAGTATCATTGCCGATCGCCATGCAGGCCCAATGATGGAAAGGGTAAACGAGAATAAGGAGGCACCAGCCAGACTTCTCCCTACACAAATCTGTCCTTGTATTGGACACCCCAGGGTTCTACATTCTTGCTGTCTTGCATGAATCACTGGAAGAGCTAAACAAACTAGCAGATTTTTTTCTTGTGCAAGGGATATACTTGCCATAAGATGACTCAGGCAGTCTTCTGGTGTACATTTCTCAGAGCTTTCTCAGAAACTGAAAAAGATGTTGCAAGCCCCACAATCTCTCCTAGTCATGTGATTCTTGTGCCATGGAAAGGGGAAGTTCCTGCATTCTCTCTGGGGGGTTGGTGTTAAGTCCAGAATCCAAGTTATAGAGCTAAAATGGAAGCTCATTTTCTTGACTTAGTATAAGTTTCTTTTACGACTTTCTATTCTTTATTAGACCTTAACAAGTATTGAAGAATATATAATAGCTTTAGATCGCTCTCTCTTTCCAGCTGTATCTTCTTATTTCTCTCTTCAAGCTCCCAGTAAAGGAAGCAGCCCATCAGCAAGAACGAGAATCAGCTAGATTCAGATGGGGAGCTGTTCATGGGGCCCTTTGTATATGTTTTTGAGCTTTAATTTTTAATCCCTGCTTTATGATGATAACATCCTTTGTGTGTGTTTCCAGATTAGTTTTGTGCTTTTGGTCAGAACAGTTTCTGGGACTAAACCCATGAATCAGAAGACTGTAGGCTTCCTGGGTGTCCTATATCTGCTTGTTCCCCTTTATGAAACCTTTTACTTTACTAGAGCTTTAAAACAGAACACATAGACTAAGGCAATCTAGACAATTTTTTTTAACAATGCCCTAGCTTGGGAAAGTAATCAAAGAAAATAATAGGGCACCTTTTGGGCCTCAGATCCCTTTTCCAGCCCCAATCCCTTTCCAAAAACAATTCATTATAAAACCTGCTGGAGATTTTACGAGAACAATGGGCAATTCTGTAACTACGTTAGAAGGACTATCCATCTGAGTTGGAAATGTTTACATTGACTATTCTCTACAGAGGGGCCTGAGTCTAGAAGCAAAATTTCTTCCATCTACTGCTTGTCAAACAGCAGCTTGGACATTTGAGGGGTTTGCTTTTACACCTTGGGACAAAACAAAGGTAAATGTTTATCACTCTGGTATATGTGATACTGGATGGATGCTTTTATGAAAATATTTTCAAAAACCTCTAACATTTCTTTATAAAGGAATTTATCTGTGAGTCTTGGGCATTGGGGCAGAGTGTACTCTCTGATCATTTGAAGAAACATGGATACATTTTATTAATTTTTTAAGCCTATTTATTTATTTTGAGGAGGAGAGAGAGAGAGAGAGAGAGAGCACAAACACACATGAGTGGTGGAGACGCAGACAGAGAGAGACAGAGAGAATCCTGAGCAGACTCTGCTGACAGGGCTTGAACTCACGAACTATGAAGTCATGACCTGAGCTGGTATCAAGAGTTGGATGCTTAACCTATTGAGCCACCCAGGGGTCCAAAATATGGATACATTGCTTTAAAATTTTTTTTTATGTTTATTTATTTTTGAGAGAGAGAGGCAGTATGAGTGTGGGAGAGACAGAAAGAGAGAGAGACACAGAATCCGAAACAAGCTCCAGGCTTCTGGAACTGTCAGCAGACAGCCCCACATGGGACTCAAACCCACAAATCTTGAGATCATGGCGTGGGGAGAAGTCAGACGCTTAAGGGACTGAGCCACCCAGGCGCCCCCAAACATGGATACATTTTAAATGGCATGGCCTACAATGCAGACCTATGTTTGCATTGTTATTGTAACATGATACATCTTTTCTTCACTAAATCTATGCTAAAGAAATTTTTCCTCCCTATTATGTTTTTCTTCCTTGCCCCTTAAAACTGCTCATTCCTAAACAGTGGAAGGATATAATTAAGATACCAACTGTCTTTAAAACAATTCCAATGCTGTGAAAAGTTGTACTTAAGTGTCTGAAAAGAGAAGTTTTTGCTGTAAAACCAAGGTAGCACCATTCACTTTAGAACAGTACCAGGAGCGCCTGGGTGGCTCAGTCAGTTAAGTGTCTGACTTCAGCTCAGGTCATGATCTCAGTTTGTGGGTTTGACCCCCACGTCGGGCTCTGTGCTGACAGCTTAGAGCCTGGAGCCTGCTTCCGATTCTGTGTCTCTTTCTCTGCCCCTTCCTGTTCATCCCTTGCCTCACTCTCTCTCTGAAAAATAAATAAACATTAAAAAAAGTTTTTAGAATCCTTCCATTTTGGCCCAGTCTGCCAACACTAGATTTGAGACCTGGTCTTGAGCTGTGAGGTTGCTGTGTCCTGTGTTGCTTTTGTGATTAAACTACACACCGTCGTTCCCTCTCCCAAGCCTTTCAAAGTGTTTTGTGGCACTTCTTAAATTCCTTTAAAATATTCTCACTTTAGAATAAAATTTGCCAAATTTAATAACCTAATTATTTTATTATCAAATATAATATCTTGCAGAAAAGTACAATACTAGGCTCCAAAGATGGTTAACAAACTCTTTTACCCAGATTATTTTTTTTAATGTTTATTTCTGAGAGAGAAAGAGAGAGAGAGGTAGGATGAGCAGGGAAGGGTCAGAAAGAGAGGAAGACACAGAATCCGAAGCAGGCTCCAGGCACTGAGCTATCAGCACAGAGCCTGACGTGGGGCTCAAACCCACAGACCATGAGATCATGACCTGAGCCAAAGTCGGACACTTAACCGACTGAGCCACCTACGTGCCCCTATCCAGATTATTTTAAACCTGACCTGGAGGGGAAAGGGGCAGCTCCAGGGAGAAGTTTTACCTGCTGTCTTCAGGGACAAATAGGAAACTGGAATGGCTGGATGTCAGGGAGAGGGGCGTTTGGCATATTTGAGAAAGTAAGGAATCAAAAAGCAAATAATACTCGAAAAGAAATGAGAAATATGGGCTTGCTATCCAAAAGTGAAAAGAAAGGAGATTGAAGATAAGAGGGCAAAATATTTAAGAGTTTCACAAACAAAACAAAAACATCTAAGTCTTTGTCCTAAATGCAAGGGAAACCACAAGATCAAGCAGGAAAGCTTCCAATGTTATTCTAAAATTTAGAAGAACTTCATCATTTAAAAAAAAAATCCAGATCATCCCAATACAGAAAACATTAGCTGTGGACCTGAGGATCAAGGTTGTCATGAGAACAAAAGGTAGGGAGGGAAAAGGTTCAGAAAAAGGTAGAGGTTTCTGCTGCATGCAGTCAGATACCCCCAGAGGCTGAACAGCAAAGTGATTGGATTCGGTCCGGAGACCCATCAGCAGCCAGAGTTGAGTTTCTGAGAGTAGAGTTGAGATAAACAGTCCTTTGAGAGAAAGGGAAGAAAAAGAAGAGGGTAGGAGACTATCACGTTTAAATGTTTAATCATGAAAGGATCATGGGATGATGACTGGAGGACTCACACAGGTCCTTATTTCTAAAATCAGATCAAAGCAACTTATAAAGGAAAAGGTCTGTCCTTGTATCTCCTTAGGTCAGAGTTTAGTCTCACCTCCTGATGTAAATATGGGCAAATATCCTCTTGAATCAGAATAAATTCTCTGAAGAAAATAACTATTAGTTTCCTGAAATAGGAAGAGGTTGTCTATGACTAGGAGCTTTATCATGTCAGTGGGAGACAAATTATGGGGAACCACTGAAACCAATCAAGGTGTACAAAATAGAGGTGTCATATTCGTTTCCTAAGGCTACCATAACAAAACACCAAAAACGAGGTGACTTCAAACCATGGAAACCCATTTTCTTACAGTCCTGAGGCCAGAAGCCCTAAATTAAGAAGTCAACAGGGTTTGCTTCTTCCGGAAGCTCTCAGGGAGAACTTGTTCTGTGCTCCTCTCCCGGCTTCTGGTGGACATTAGCAATCCTTGGCATTCCTGGCCTGTAGGTGTGTCAATCCACTCTTCACCTCCATATTCACGTTACCTTCTCTTTTGTGTGTCTCTTTGTCTGAAATATCCCTTTGCCTTTCTAAGGACATCTGTTAGGCGATTTAGGGCCTTCCCTAAATCAAGGATGATCCCAACTCAAGATCTTTAATTACAACCACAAATAGCTAAATAGGGACAAATTCACAGGTTTGAGGGTGAGAATTTGGACATGTCTTTTTAGGGGCCACTGCATGTTTGTAATAGATCATATTTGTAACTAGTAGGAGGCTTCTCAGAGGAGATCCATCAGTGTAACGTGTGAGGAACTTGGGGCCAGACGTCCTGGGTTAGACCCAGGTTCTACCACTTAGCAGCTGCATAGTTTAAAACCCCTGGGCCTTGGCTTTCCCTACCAAAATACTCATAGGGTTACTCTGAGTAACCTACTAATACCTGGCCCTTAAGTCTTGAGTAAATAGGGCTTTGGATTCTTCTGCTATTTAAGACTTTCACCGGTAAAGAGACTATCTCCCTGGTTGCTTACCAGTCAAGTATCTTTGAGAAAAACTAACGACTAGATCTCCAAATTAAATAATTCAGATAACACTAGTCATATATAGATTTCTGTATGTATGTGTTTTTAAGGACTATTAAGACTATAAAGACCATTTAAAGACTCATGGAGGGAGACATGAAGTACCAACTTTGAGGAAGACATGTTGATATTTATGAAGAAGCGAAGTGCAGTTTAGGCTGACAGAGCCTTAAAAATTTGGTCCTTTAGTTATCTATAAAATAACATATATTTCCTTGGGTGGACTTGGTCCTTGAATTTAAGAAGCTCAAATAAATGGATGATTTAAGAACAAAATTAAGCTTTTTGGGGTGGGAGGAATGTACCAGTCCATGAATGGTCTTTTTTTTTTTAATATTCTTTTCCTTTTATTTATTTTTGAGAGAGAGTACAAGGAAGGAAGGGGCAGAGAGAGAGAGGGACAGAGGATCCCAAGAAGGATCTGGGCTAAAACAAATCACTAGATCGTGACCTAAACTGAAGTCAGATGCTAAACCAACTGAGCCACCCAGGTGCCCCTGTCCGTGGGTGGTCTTCACAAGATTACAAAACTATGAATGGCTCGGTTTTGCCTCTAGTCTTCAGTCCATGTAGAAGGTTAAGCTTTCTCTAGCTCTCTCAGAAGCTGTGTAGAAATTTTGACTCCTGAGAGGTGAAAAAACCTCTTGAAACATTAGTTCACTTCTGTGTGTCTACAATGACTCTGAGCTTCTCTGTTTTACCTACCGTGATATATAAAGAAGTTTTATAAGATCTCATACCACAACTGCCTTGAGGATAATAATGCTAAATAAAAGCATAAAAGTATTTACACTCGATGAATTGCACAATAGACATCCCATAAATTCATTCTTCCCCTGATATGTTTCAGTGTTAATGTCAAAAACGGTTGTCTTTTAAAGTATAGTGCTTAGATAGCCCTGGAAACCATATGCAGAATCCTAACATGTAAAAAAATATATGTTTATCAAGAGAAATAAGATACAATGTATAACTCTATTCTTGACCCCACTTTTGGAATTAAATGGGTTGTTGAAGAGCCAGAATTCATTAGTGTCCAATTTCAGATGCCAATTGCAATCATCTGAGACGCAGCCACCTCTCTATTTCTATTTTGCTATGAAACCCAAGTTTTTTATGTGCGACACATTTTGATCCCTACCTTTAATACTAGAGTTTTATGCCCAAATTCCAATACAAGCTACTTAGGTAGGTAATCATTAAATGTTGCCAGTTATCAGTTGCTCAAAGAAAAATCTAGCAAACACCCTTTTTCCACTTTGGAAACTACAAAGGAAACAGTCCTACCCACTCTTCTTCAGATTTCAGTGTTTGTTTATTTAGAAAGAACAAAATGAGTCTGAAAAAATACACTCATAAATCACTGATTATAAGCCTATTAGCATAAAGTCTGGATTTGCTGTATTACAGTCTCAGTATGCCTCTCGCCTCTGTCTACAGGTGTCTGTAGCCGCTTATGTTCATTTGAGACTTCAGGGATCGCCTGGTGTCATTAAGTGTCTGCTGGTGCTGGAGTTTTCCATCTGCCTTCCTGCCATGTCTAACGAAGTAGAAACGAGCACAACTAATGGTCAGCCTGACCAACAGGCTGCACCAAAAGCACCATCAAAGAAGGAAAAAAAGAAAGGTATGGAGCAAACCTCTTGAGGCCACTGAGGGGAGCGCATGTTGGTTACCTCTGAGGAAATGTGAGGTTTGGGGTAAAGGAAGCAAGAGATGGTCCTTGCCTCACTTCAACCTCGGCCTTGTGTCAAGTTCTCCTCAACAGAAAACTTAGACCTTGGAAGAGATTAGTTTGCTCCACTTAGAATAAGATCTGTCTCGATCAGGTGACTGTACCAACTTGGATCTTGCTGGGGAGTGTACATAGCTGCTTGTTGAGTTGATAAACACAACTATCAATTATTCTCTGATTATTTTTTGGGAACCCATTCACCACTTTTGCTTTACTGAAGTAGCTGTTTTCAAAAACCAAGATCTTTATTTTATTAGACCCTATTCTCTTGACCTGAAGTACCACCAGAAAGTGCCAGAATCCTTAATGATTCATAGTTTGAGAATGTGCCGTGGTTTGTTTGCCTTTTACTATTATACATTAGCTATGGGAATGAGACCGAACAGTCTTTTCAAGAAAGCCAAAGAATTTATAAAGATGCGATCATTATCTTAATGATTTTCAAAGGAATTTACTCACAATTTTCTTCTGCCTTAGTGACAGTTCAAAATGATAATAAGTAGGGCAGTGGTTTATTTTTCTTTCATTAAAGAAAGCATTATCCTCCTTACTTGTTTTTGAAGATATTTTTAAAATTATTATCCCCAAATCTCACCTCATATATTCCCATAAATTTCCCATAGTTCAGTCCATTTTTCAGCTTTAAGAGTTTAATTTTTTTCTCTGTCGCAATGCCATATACAGTATTGCAGAACATGGTTTTACTCAAAGGAAATAAGAATAGAGATAGAATATTGCATATTTGATCAACTGTAATATGACCAACATTTATACTACTTGGATTTGGAACATATTTGGTCATACTTGGGTATGATATTTAAAGACATTTATAAATTTTATCCTATATTTCTTTTTTTCCCCTCAGGCTCTGAAAAGACAGATGAGTATCTTTTGGCCAGATTCAAAGGTGATGGTGTAAAATACAAGGCCAAGCTAATTGGCATTGATGATGTGCCTGATGCAAGAGGGGATAAAATGAGCCAAGATTCTATGATGAAACTAAAGGTAAAAGGGGAGAGCATGCTTTGTCTCTATTTTAAGCAAACATCCAAAGGAGGAAATTGTATTAGAATTTTGTATTTACCTCTGTCTCAATTATTTGAAAGAAAAGCATTTCTAATCACATAATTGATCCCGTGGTACCTCATTGTATGAGGAATCCTGCGTTTGTTTGCATATTTTGAATGCTATTCTAAAGACCTGACTTAATCAAGTATTGCAGGACTCTGGGTATCTTTAGGGGCATCTGGGTGGTTCAGTCGATTAAGCGTCCGACTTCTTTTTTTTTTAAATAAATTTTTCTTAATGATTTATTTATTTTTGAGAGAAAGAGAGACAGCGTGAGCAGGGGAGGGTCAGAGAGAGAGGGAGACACAGAATCTGAAGACAGGCTCCAGGCTCTGAGCTAGCCGTCAGCACAGAGCCCGATACGGGGCTCAAACCCACAAACCGTGAGATCATGACCTGAGTCGAAGTCGGATGCTTAACTGACTGAGCCACCCAGGCGTCCCTAAGTGTCCTACTTCTTCGATTCAGGTCATGATCTTGCGGTTTGTGTGTTCAAGCCCTGCGTCTGGCTGTGCTGACAGGTCGGAACCAGGGGCCTGCTTTGGATTCTGTGTCTCCACTTCTCTCTGTTCCTCCCCCACTCATATTCTTTCTCTCAAAAATAAATAAAGATTTTAAAAAATTAAAAATATTCTGAAAAACATTCAGGTCTCTAGTTGGAAACTGTGCCTCTCCAGTATTAGCCTTTTGGATTTTTTAATTTTTAAATTCTAGTAATGTCACTATGTGAAACTAATTAAATAAATAATAATTATTAAATAAGACAAGACCTAGAAGGAACATCTTTGAAGATCTAATTCAGTCTTGTCTTTACAAATGACTGTTCTGAAGCCAGTGAATTAGAATGACTTGTCCAAGTTCACATAGCTAACTCATGGTGTCCTGACTCAATGTCTTCTGTTTCCTTCTGCCATCTATTATGAAAGGTGCCTAATCCTTTCATAGACGGTAAGCCAAGCTGAAAATAAAGCTATCTTTTAAATGTTTTTATATCAAAAGCATCATAGGATAGTTTTAACTAGATTTTTCTTGTTTTCCGAATCTCATCAGGGAATGGCGGCAGCTGGTCGGTCTCAGGGACAGCACAAACAGAGGATCTGGGTCAACATTTCCCTTTCTGGGATAAAAATAATTGATGAGAAAACTGGGGTAAGAATCCACTTTCAGTGACACCTTTCTGACCAGCTGAGTCTAACAAACAATTACACTTAAATCTCAGTTCTCTGTTTCCCTTTTCAAAATTCTGTGGGGGAAAAAAAATAATAGATGCCAGTTTTCTAGAGTAAACAAGCAGAAAATAGATAAGGTAGGAGGTGGGGAGTCAAGATACTTGATTTTGAAATTTATTCTCAGTAATGGATGTGGCCCTCCATAAATACAGATATAGCATAAACACAGATATGCTATAAATATCACTTTGGCATATTTTGGACCTTAAGTACACAGAACGAGATTAACCCTACCTCCTGGTTTGTGATGCTGTCATAGGTCTATGCCTGGGTCTCATTTTAATGTATTGATTACCTGCAGACTTACTGGCTAACCTGAAGCTGGAATATTACCTGTAACACATCTACTTTTTCTATCTTCTCTCTTTTCCCTTCCTCCTCATCTGCATTTATAATCTCTCATCCTGTAGATATAACCTTGTGCATTTTTTTTTATGGTTGCTGTTGTTTGACCGCATGTGGATAGTATTACTTATTTTGTTCCTTTTTCTGCAACCGTATCAAAAAACTGTCATACTTCACATTCTCAGGGACTTTTTTTTGTCTGCTCAACATAATACCATAAGATTTATTTACTTAAAATGTTGTTTGTAGCTCATTTGCATTGCTGTAAGTCAAGGTACTCTGTTATATTAAGGTACTACTGGGAGATCTCCAGTTATTATCCACCCTTCCTAGAGATGTCCATTATCTACCATGCAAAATCTGCTGGTCAAATATAGAGCCCTGGAACCCTGGTGTCTGCTCACTTACCCTACTGGTCCCTGTGCATTGCTGGTTCCATTGTCCCTCATCTCTCAAGTCTTATTTTCCCAAGCCCATCAGAGAATGGTGGTGTGCTTCCCTCAAGCACTCTCTTGTTCCCCAAACCTTCTAAGATATCCAATATATATGTTTCGGTGGCCTTAGGCATTTGGAAGCAAAAACTAAGATATATTATGACCACCTACAAATATTCCTGAAAGGTTGAGCCCTGCTATTTGTTTGAAAGGATCAAGAAAAAAGGGGAACAGAGTGATGGAGGGAATAGACAGAAAGGCACTACTAAACCAATAAACGCCGTGCCCATGTAACTCCTGGATAGTGATGTGAACATGGGGAAAACTTGATACCAGCATTTGGCAACTTCCAGAATGTTCTGGGGATAATTGTTCCAATAGTACTTCAGATGATTTTCTGGCCACTCAGAACCATTGTCAAAGGATCCCATAACTAGCTTAGTTATGTTGTTCACCTGAGTTTGACTTTGAGTTGGGAAAGTCAACCCACTTGGATGGTTTAGCAGTGAAATGTCCCATCTTTGCTTTAGAAATTCTTGGTATCCTAATCCAATCCTCAATCCTTTCTTGCTATGTAACATCACACCTTTGGGATGGAGACAATCAAGTATCAATATTCTAAGTGCTTTCCCCACTTTTGTTTTCTACTCTTTGGTCCTTTTGGAGCCCTTACTAACAAGAATAAATGTAGCTCTAACCTTCAACCAGAGGCAAAACTTTCTTCAAATGTTTTGGCTTTTTTTATATATGCCTAAATACCTGATGCTTCATTGTACTACCATATAAATAGATTCTAGTTTGATCAATAAATCATTTTTGTTTATTTTTCAGGTAATAGAGCATGAACACCCAGTAAATAAAATCTCTTTCATTGCCCGTGACGTGACAGACAACCGGGCATTTGGTTATGTGTGTGGAGGAGAAGGCCAGCATCAGTTTTTTGCCATAAAAACAGGACAACAAGTAAGCTCCAAGCCTGGAGATATACCTGGAGGGGGCGTGTCCTTGGTTGATTATAGAGTGTCTGTCACTCAACTAGAGAGCTTGCTAGAGACAGTTAGATGTAGGAGGACTAAACAGTGACTCAGAAGAAGATGACTATCTTTAAAGGTCTTAGGGATTATTTTTAATGTTTGTTTATTTATTTTGAGAGAGAGAGAGAGAAAGAGATACAGAGAATCCCAAGCAGGCTCTGTGCTGCCAGCCCAACGTGGGGCTCAAACTCATGAACCTGCACTGAAATCAAGAGTCTTACAGTGAACCGACTGAGCCACCCAGATGCCCCAGGAATCATTTTTAAATGTCATTGAAACCCATATTTTGTATGGACAAGGATTGTTAGGATGGACTCTATTGTGAGGTCAATGTTGATTTCAAAACAATAGTGATTTATTCCCAAAAATCTTGAACTAGCTGGAAAACTATCATGATCCTTCTTGTTTTGTTTAAATACTTATTAACTCTGCTGTCCTGTATGTATCTGTGGTGGGGGTTGGGGTAGTGGTGATCCCCCACTAAACCACGGGAGGAAAGTAAGGAGCTTTATGAGAAAGGAATAAAACAGTACTAATCAGAACTGATGGGGGACAAAGAAGAAAATACTAAGATTAAAATATTCATAAAAAATGCTTTTTCTTGCTTTAGGCTGAGCCATTAGTTGTTGATCTTAAAGACCTCTTTCAAGTTATCTATAATGTAAAGAAAAAGGAAGAAGAAAAGAAAAAGGCAAGTGTTACCCAATATTGACTTTATTACACTTAAGACTATCTCCAGGACTGTGTTTGAACGTTATGTAAACATATGGCATGTCTGCAGAGTTGACTTCTTTGTGGATCTTCAAAGTATAGAAATGTATTGTCTGTATTTCCCAATACAGCAATGGATGGATGTTATAGTTAGAAACATGATTTTCTGTCTCTAGCTTTTGTTATCTGTCCGCACATGCTTCACATTGGTTCTAAGGACTATACAGGTCAACCAAATTTAAGCTCAGAAACTGTATTCAAATCTAGTATTGATATGAAAAGGGTAGGGAAATGTAGGGCAGAAATAATATGCAAGACTCACTCTTGCCCTGTGCCAGTGAACCCATAGGTGTATATATATATATACCTAATTTAACTTTCTTTAACTATAATTACTAAGATCACTGAATTTGTGTCTTTCTTTTTAGATGGAAGAAGCCAACAAAGCAGTAGAGGTAAACCTGCATCTTTACTTCGTGTGAATTGCACATGTGATGTGTATAAGTCCTTGTTTGCTACCTGTCCAACCATGCTCCCCTCCTAGCTTATGACTATGTGTTCATGATTTCTCTGGCCATAGAAGATGTACCATTAAATGATCAATACCAAAATCATAACTGCGTAGCAAGCCAATACACTAAGAAATTAAATTCTGTAAGAAAAGTCACTCTTAAACATTTGCCATCTTTTCAGAATGGGAGTGAGACCCTACTGACCCTTGATGACCAATCTAACAAACTGAAATTGGTATGTATGTGATTTTTTATGAGTCTTATTTATCTGAACATAAGTTTACTTCCTATAGATGTTGCTAATACCAAATCTGCACTGAATATGTATGAAAGTCCTGTTATGACAACCATTTCCCTAAACATTAATATAACATTTATATCAAAATACAAAGTAATCTTTTTAGTAGACACATTTGAATCTAATCCAAAAACTTTTTAAAAAGTGTGCACCAGATGGATTTGTTTGGGAACATGTCTACACTTCCAGACCTAAGTAGCCTAATATCAAATCTGTATTAGTTAAATGAAAATCAAATTGTGACAACGATTTTCCTAAACCTTAGTTTAGGAAACAATTACAACAATATACAAAGTAATATTTTTTAGTAGACACATCTGAATCTAATCCAAATACTTTTTCAAGGGTGTTGACCAGATGGATTTGTTTGGGGACATGTCTACACCTCCTGACCTAAATAGTCCAACAGTAAGTGTCTGTTTTTAAATTTGCAATGTAATGGAAATGGCATCTATAACTCAAATTGGCAATTAACCAGAAATCTTGAGCATCTCAAAACTTGGAAGGCGACTGCTGATTTTTCTGCCTAATGTATAAATGGCTAGTAGAACCAATTTGCATCTTAAGTTACCATGGGAACCTGTCAACACTAATTCAGATATATTAATTTTGCTTGGAGGTTAGATTTGAGCAATAGGATAGGCAACGCAATCCTTTCTGGTATTATTTATGATCAGAAGAGGAGTTGAATAATAATCCTTGGCATAAGTCTACTTGAAGGAAGTGTTTGCTAGATGATTAATTGTAAAGCCACTTGGCTTTCTTCAATATTTTTCTATTCTTTCTATTGTGATTTAGCAGCATAAGTTTTGTCTGAAGTAACACTTAAAAAAAAGAAGATGTTCAGTTATGTTTAACCAAGGCCTGTTTTTGTTTAAAAACGTTGTTCATTCTATGCAGGACACTCTAGTATATCAAGTCTTCTTAATATTGACTGATCCATAACAACTATGTGAGAACAGAGCAATATTTTCCTTTATAGATAAGGAAATGGTGATGTAGAAAAAAACTCACTTACCCAAGAAAGAGGTCTAGATTCAAGGCCTACGCACAAGTCTCATACTTTCCAAAACAGGACTCAAGTTAAACAACCCATGTAATTTTGGATGACTTCTTATAGCTATTATTTTTTAACAGTTTCTTGAGTACCTGAGATTTGCAGGGTGCAGGAGTGAGTAAAATGTACAATGTCAACTAGATCATGGAGTTTACTGTCAAATGGGGCGTCTATCATTAAAACTAATCACAAAGCTTATTAATTGATGTTAATTACAGGGCATTTATCTAGTTTAGAGGTTCATATAATGCCTCAGAGTAAATGAGTTTCTAGGCTTGAATATAAAAGATGATAAGGCTGTAACCAGACAAAAAGAGCATCAGTCTAGAATAATGAGAAGAATGTCTGTCTCAGAGTATGTTACATCAGGGAATTACCAAGCAAGTCCACATGACCAAAAAAAGAATTAAAGCAACAGCAGATCAAGGACTGGGTATGTCACACTTGCCAGAGTATTGCAGGGAATGCCAGCCCCGCACTTTCACATCTGGCCAGGCCCACTGGGATGAAAGGAGCAGGGGCTGCATAGTCTCTTCTCTGTCCCCAACCCTGTGACATTCAAGATGCAAAACAGCATTTTAATGAGGACCTAAAAAGCCTCCAATAGAGAACAATCCTGTTTAATGTTCTTTTCAGCAGTGAATTCTAATTCACTTGTCTATGGAAATTTTACTCTTCACGAACTTTTTGAATTAAAAGATTAAATGATCCTGAAATGTCCATCATAGCTCTGAGTTCCCTTTGGTTCCAACACAATTTCGCACCCTCCCCTATTGTACCCCCTTCCCAAAGAAAATTGATATCTGAATGATCTACTTTCCAAGTGTAACTGACATGCAAACAAGTATATTGACAGAGATCAAAGCCCTCAGACTATGAAGTAGAATTCCAGTGGGATTGGCAAGGGAGCACTGACTATTTCATCTTCTTCTATAGACTTCTAGAAAGTTTTGAAAGAGGAAATGAAAAACAACATGAGTGATCCTGAGTTTTATTTATATTAGACTTAATGCATTCTAAGAGTTTTGGTTTAAATAAAAAAATGCAAGTTTTAGTTAAACTAAAAATAATTTAAAGTAACAAATATCATGAAAGTAGATGGTATCTGATTAAGAAAGAGAATGCTAACAGAACTTATTATGTGCTGAGTGGATTTTGCCAATATGGTCTTAGATATTAATTCCATATTCCTAGGTCGCAAAATAGATTTATCTCTATTTGATAAAACCAAAATGTTTAAAAATGTTCATAATCTTACAACAGTTGCTCTGGAAGAGATGAAGAGAAGAAATCTAAATTACCGGGACTTTATTAGTGGTTCCCTGACCCATCTGCCCCACCCCCAACATTTATACAGAATAGTTTCATGCTTTGCAAATAACTCATGTTGCAAACTAAGTGGCATCCCTTAGAATATATTTTTATTGGAAATTAACTGAACAATATTCTTCCGTACTGCCACTTAAAAGAAAAAGAAAAGAAAAACAAAATGACATACTCTCAAACTTTAAAAATGGCCATTCAAAAACACAGTTATGAGAAGAACATAAGGTATGTCCCACCCGAAGGAGGTTAAGTCTGGTACAGGGATGGAATCAGAGCACAAAGCACAGTGTCATGCATACATAAGAAGCCATGGGTGGGCAGGTGAAGATGAAATAGAAAAATCAATGAAAAAAGGCTTTGGAAAGAATCTGAACTTGAGGTCTTTGAAGTGGGAAAATAGAGAGTAGTTAGGCTAAAAATAAACTGGGTTCTATTGCAGGTCATTTTGAAAGGCTGGCTAATGAAGCTTATTTTAACATAGGGACTAGAAAGAAACCATTGAAAGCTTTGAGCAGAGAAATCCAGGGGGATTGGGCAGACCAGAATGGTTGGGAGAGATTAGCCACTTGGAGAAAGCTAGGCTATGGAACTCAGCGTAGAAGATCTGCCTTTGTACACAAACCTTTTTCGTTGCCTGCTTCCTCCTTTTACTGGAGCTCCTTAAGAACAGGGACTTCATTTCATGTTCATGTTACCAGTGCTTGTTTCTCAGGTGCTCAGATGATGACCCAGTGGTTGCAATGTTGACAGTCCAACAAAGGATTAATGAAGTTCTGACCTAGGGGGTGGATGAGGAGTCTTACATCATTCCGTTGTGGTCTATGAACTAGATTCTTAATCCTGGGTTAACAACAAGCCCAACCTGAGGAGAGCCTTATACATTTTACTTATAGGGTGACTATTCAGAAGTCTAACATTGTGGCTCCTGTTTGGTGTCCTAAGAACTTCTTCTGAAGTATTTGAAAAGGAGAACCCTACCAGCTGTGAACACCCAACTGTTCTAACCCAGAGGTGGCTCATCATAAATGAATAAATATTGAAATCAAAAACTTTTGTAATACATTTTGTCCTATCTTTTGATTGTTAAAGATCCCTACATTAAGAGATCTTCTAATCCATTTCTTTGATTAAAAATTTTTTTTAATTATAAGCTCTTTCTTCTGACAAATTCTTATGGTTATGAAGAGAAAAACTGGCTTTTAAAAATTGTGTTTTTATACCTAACAGTAAAGGAAGCCAAAAAATAGAATACCAATTAGACCTGATTGAGGACCTAGACTTCTAAAAATATGTTCTTTTAAAGACAAGGAGGCCAATTCAGGGCCCTTTTTTACTTACTAGTTTGAGAATTTCATATTCCCTTGAGGCTGTTTTGTCCCAGGGATCAAAAATACCCAGCACTGGGGTGATGCTGGACCTCTAACTTCCATCTCAGCTAGGCATTGTTTATTGTTTATGTTCTTCTGCAGCTAACATAGATGAATAGCTAATGGATCAAAGTTGGTCAGAAGGAAGGTGTGTCAGTTTGACAGTCCTATCCCAGGGTGAACCCTAGTTATGTCACTGACCTGAATAAAGACATGTCAGATATCTCAAATTTGCTGCTTTCATTTTGAAAAGCATATCTTATCTAACAGTTGGGAACACAAGTAATTAATATACCAGAAAAATGATAGACAGGGAATATAATTTGTAGAGTTAGGTATTTGGTATGTTTTTCAAATTAACTCTAAGCCCCAATCTCCATCCTATACATGAATTAAATATTAGACTGTACATAAATTAAAGATTAGTTGAATTTATCCACCCAATTGTTGAGATTACTGTCACAATCTGGGTAACTCTAAGCTGTATTATAAAAAAAAATGCACAAATGCAAGAAGTTAATGTGATATGTTGTTATATATCACTATTTTGAGTATCACTTTCTTCTTTCTAGAAGGACACAGACAAAAGGATGTGTCCAGAGGAGATTAGGATGATGAGAATGAGAGATCCAACTTGACTAGCACCTTCAGAAGGATCCTTACATATTTCAAGAGGCATACCTGCCATGCCATGTGATGTGATGGGAAAATCTGTTTTTGCCCTCTAGAGGAAAGACCAATTATAGGGAAATATATTTGACCTTCAACTTTAGTACAACCAAAACTATAAAATATTAGGCAATGAATTTGTTCATTTAGAGAGACACTGTTACGTGACTCTGCGTGTAGAATAGATGAGATGGGACGGGACTGTGCATCAGATGGGGAAGCTGACTTAGGTTTCAGAGGTGTTTTCTTACTTTTAAGCTCAGTATCCTCAGATAATTGGTTAGAGTGACTGTAATTGATTCCCTTTAAGACTTGCAAAGGCAGGGATTAGAACAATGCTGTTCATGAACCTAGCCAGTCTGTAAGGGTGAGAGACACATGACTAGAGCAAACAACAATATAATTTCACTTAATGAAGGGCCAGCAAAATTGAGACCTAAATAAAGGGTTAAGGGGTAGGGAGGGCCAGGGAAGACATTTTTCACCACTAGTAAAGAATGTACTCAGGGAGGTGATGGGAGGAGATAATGGTCAACCATCTGTCAAGACCAAACTTTAATGGCATTTTGGATAACCCTGATCATTTTATATAGCTTTCTCATTTGAAGTCACAACATGGACTAACACTTTCTTTTCTCTCTTTTTTTTTTTTCTTCCCAAATGTGATAGGAAAGCAAAGATATCCTGTTAGTGGATCTAAACTCTGAAATCGACACCAATCAAAATTCTTTAAGAGAAAATCCATTCTTAACAAATGGCATTACCTCCTGCTCTCTTCCTCGACCAAAGCCTCAGGCAGCTTTCTTGCCTGAAAGTGCCTTTTCTGCCAATCTCAACTTCTTTCCCACCCCTAACCCTGATCCTTTCCGTGACGATCCTTTTGCACAGCCAGACCAATCGACACCCTCTTCGTTTGATTCTCTCAAATCTTCAGATCAGAAGAAAGAGAATTTGAGTAGCGTGTCTACTCCACTGAGTAACGGGCCCCTGAATGGGGATGCTGATTACTTTGGCCAGCAGTTTGACCAAATCTCTAACCGGACTGGCAAACAGGAAGCTCAGGCAGGCCCGTGGCCCTTTTCAAGTACGCAAACACAGCCAGCAGTGAGAACTCAAAATGGGGTATCTGAAAGAGAACAGAACGGCTTCCATATCAAATCCTCCCCGAACCCTTTTGCGGGAAGCCCTCCCAAAGGACTATCCGTACCGAATGGCGTAAAGCAGGACTTGGAAAGCTCTGTCCAGTCCTCACCACATGACTCCATAGCCATTATCCCACCTCCACAAAGTACCAAACCAGGACGAGGCAGAAGGACTGCTAAGGTGAATTGTCTTCTCCACATATCCATTGGCAGAATGCATGTTCGGTACCAAAGGGTGGTGTGATGCAAGCTCTCTTTGCTGCTGCTATTGTAGTTTCCTGTGTGGCTGTAAGATAGAAGGTGGGATAAGGCACATCTTTCTCCAGGAATACCTTCCTCCTCTAATCGCCACGCTATCTGAGCTGGCTCACCAGTGTTTTCACACCCTGCTTTCCGTTTGCATGTCTTGTCACTTATTATTAACTAAACACAAGTTTTTCCATTTTTAATGCTGCTATGCTTCTGTACCTCTGGTAAGTTTGATCATCACGTTCTGGAAGGGGAGGGCAAGGGTTCTTGTGATTCCTTGTGTACCTTCCCCACACTAACACATGACCCCCCCCTCCACCCCTCGTATTGCATTAATATCCAAGGTGGTGGTGGAAAATTCTGGAGTTTGCCTCCTCTATTCAATGCTGACTGAATAATCCATGGTTTTAAAAGATTTATATATTTCCTAGTTAGTATCACTTCATTCAAAAGCAATTTAAAATGTGGCTTCTGTAAGTATCTCTTTAAAAATCTCACTGGAATGTGCAGGCTAGCCTAATAATTGGATTGCAGTATCATCTTTATGCAGACTGATTTAAATCTAGTAGAATAATAAAAAAAAAAGTTGGTTACTTATTTATTTATAGTTGCCCTTTCTTCCCCAGCTTTAAGCTTTTAGCTGACAAGGAGACCAGACAGATACAAATGTGTAAAAGAGTAAAATAGATTTAACCTTGAGAGTCCTCTTTATATCAATCACCAAGACCCAATATCCTGTCCATTGCAGGGATCTGTCTTTTTCGGGGAGGGGGATGGAGGGTGGTTGGCTTTTTGTAGTAGTTTATCAGTAAGAGGAAAAGCTTTTCTTTTTGTGGTTCCTAAATTTGAGGGAATAGAATAAGAGAATAAAGCTGTCTCGCTGTTACTGAGTAACTCTTGTGTCTCCCTCTCTGCCCTATCAGTCTCCAGCAAAGGACTTGCTTGCATCAGACATTTTTACCCCTCCCGTCTCAGAGCCTCCAGGTCAGACATCACCTACAAAACAATCTGCAACCCTACAGACCAACCCTCTGGATCTCTTCCAAACAAATGCTTCTGCCCCAATGGGGTCCCTTGCGACTCTAGGTAGGTGCCTAGAGATCGACTTAGATTTGCTCTTGGTTTCACTCATCAGATTATACTGCACGGCGGAAGGAACTTCAGATCCATCGAGGTTCCAGGGACATAAGAGCCGAGCATCCCGAGGAGACTTTCACCCATTTTTACCTCTGTACCTGCCCCCATTTGGTACTCTTGAACTGTAACTGAAGTTTGGCTCCTGGAGTTGGCATGTGAGAAGAAATCCATGATCAATATTGCACTTACCTGAGCCAAGTGGCAATGGCTTACAGAAGACATCTATAAGGGATTCTGAAGCTCATCCAGCTTCATTGGAGAAACGTATTGCTGAGAGAGTCTTGTCTGTGATCTGGTTCGGAAAAACTGGTGACACAAATGTCTGCCATGTAATTTGCCATTACCAGATCAAAGCCCTAGCTCCTGTTAAACTGATGTGCTTCTTGGATGCGATATCCTTACCCCCGAGACGGATAGAGGTTAAGTCCAACGCAAGAGTAAGGCATAGAATGAAAGTCTCATGGTCTTAGCCCAGCTCTGTTCCTGGGCATACAGTGTGTATGAGACAGTCTCTGAATACTTAAGCCTTAGCTGCTCCTTGTCCATATTTTGACTCACTGAGTGACTTAATAGAGTTAGAAGGCAAGTGCTAGAAAGCTGAAGCTGGAAAGAACACAGAGATAAGGGAAGAGATGGGATGTTATCAGATGCCCAGGATGTGCTGGGGCTCCTTCATAAATGTGAGCCTCTGAGCCACTCTGAAGCAAGACACTGGGAGAGGCCACTTGGCTGAGGACCGGTCTTGCCGTTCTTTGCCCACAGCCTCCAGTTCTTTTCTGCCTCCGTGGTACCGTCTTCAGAGACCCAAACAATAGCCTTTGCTGTCCTGCTGGGGATTCTCTTTGATTTTCTGCTTCTTGGCACCCCCACAAGTTCCAAACAGACTCTGTCTTGGGAGGGGGTTGGGGAACTATGGATGAAGAGGGACTCTCTTCCCCATTTTGTAGTATTTGACCAGGGCCCTTGGTTTTCTCTGCCTCCTACAGAGTCAGTTATCAGGACCCTATTTTGTTGTTGTTGTTTCTTCTGCTGCTTTCTTGAAAAGGAAAATATTCCCATTTTGTCACATTAAATGTGTTTCATCATATCTGGAGTATGGTGGCAAGAGGGGGTTGTTACCAACTGCTGAGTGGCTGAAATCAGTGTGGGTGTGAGAAACCAACTTGCTACAAGTCTCTGCTTGCACTTATTCCATCAAGACTCTCCCGCAAAACTCGATGGCTCTTGCGGGTGCCCCCTTTTTGGCATTGCTCCTTTTCCTGTCCCCCAAGTGGAGCTGGCTGGTGCTTTTCCTCATAGAAAAGCACCACTGCCTGCGACTAGATCCCATCACAGAGCTTTGCAGGCTAATATCAATGCCCTGAAGAATTTTTACAGCCAATATTTAACAAGTCAGCTCGAAAATACAGCTGGACCCTATAACTGTTAATTTATTCAGACGAAGTGAAGCTTTTTGGCTAGGTGCCCTTGTTGAGGCCGTGGGGTATACAACTGCAGAATACTGATGATTCTTCCAAGTTTGGACATGGGACTCAGACTGAGCTCTACAGTGTAGCCCCTGTCCCTTCGCAGGGATCCTCAGCCAAACCATGGAAGGTTGTAGGTCTGGCTTCCGCTAGACCCAGCTGGGGGACTGTCTCTTCTGGAGAGCTGGGGGTGGGGAGAGGGTGTTGTAGAAAGCTGAGCCTTCAGCTTTGACTAGCTACCCTGCGTTTTAATCTAGCATCAGAAGGTAATAAAATTAACTTCTTATACCCACACTCTTTTTCCTTACCTCTTGCCTCCACTTTTCTCCAGCAGAGCCTTAACTGTCTTGGAAACACAATGCATGGAATCTACCACATGGGAATGAAGGCTGGCATTCACATAGACTGGGAGAGCCTTTAATTCCTGGCAAATACAATATTTTTCTCTTTAACCACCACCACTCCCGCTAATGCCATCTATGACTAAAGCCACACACTTTACTGAGGAGAGGAAAGTCCTCCAAACATGAAAAATGATAAAATTCTACCCAATTTGTATGTTCTTTAGTGTAAATGAAGTCTAATTTCTATAGCCACAAAATGAGTATTTGAATTAATTTCCATTAAAAAAAATAGTCCTGTCCCTCAATGCCAAGGAGGCAGAACAGAAGAATAGGGTGATGGATTTGGAGATGGTATAACTGGATTTTAGTCTCACTGGATTTTAGTCTGTATTGTTGCACGCTGTGAGCTTCCCAATTTTGATAATATTTTTGTACCCAGTTCCCTAACCTAAAACATAAGCATGTTAATTTAGTAAGATGGCTTTTTCTGAAACCTACCACTGTCTGGGCATACCATACAACTTCAGAGCCAGATGGCCAGCACTCATGATGATACAGTTGAGTCAAGTAACATCAATCTCCAATACTAAGAAAGTTCAGGATAGAATATCTTGCTTGTTACATCAGCCCCTGAACATCAGTTTCAAAATATTTCTCACTCTAGAAACAAAAACATTCCTAACCCAAGTTAGGAGTTTGGAGGCCTTTTCTTAGTTTAGTTAGAAAACTTTCATAACTAAAGAATACTCTACTCCAGAGCTCAAAGCTAGTAGATTTTGAGAGCAGAGCATCATTCACATACAGGTATGAGGCTGAATTTAGATTTTTTGTTTGTGGTGGCAGTTTAACTGGATCATTAATATCCTTGGGAAGAGACAGGAGAGAAAATGCCCTACATATTACAACAAGATGTAGGGAATCAGTTTCTCCAGAAGAGGGGGAAGATATCGCAGAGAGCTGTATTTTGATAATTTCACCAGGTCTTAATCCACATGGCGAAGACGCTAGAGAAGGAGTCACTCCTCCCCAAGGATTAGATGCCTGGACACAGGCAATTAGTTACCTCCGAAGGTATAGGGTTTTTTGTTGTTGTTGTTTTTTAGGGGATATTTTGTTTTGTTTTGCTTCATGTTGTCTTCTCTCCCTCCCTCCTTCTTTTAAGTATTCTGTTCTGACTTCTGGGAAGGTTTAGTGAGTGACACATGGCAGGAAACACTTTTATTTGAAACAGCTTTCCCAAGATAACCAGCCTTTCCTCCATTTATATGTATAAGAGTCTTAAACTGTCTTGGCATCAACCAAATTTTATCATCCTTTTATATAGCTGTGTCAACCTTGGCAGCATTTAAAAGCAAGGAAACTGAGATGGTTTCTTCAGGATGCAAGCATGTTGAGGCCTAATATACATGCGTGATAGCTGGTTTCCATAAGACTCCAGACAGGAGCTGGCTGCCAAATGAAAAGATCAAATCAGTGACTCAGAGTACCCAATGGATTATTTTAATTAACTAGTTCATAATCAGCATGGTTTGTTTATATAACTGTATTCACTCAACAAATAACATTCATGCTATTGACAGGCTGTGTCCAAGCTGTTTGAAATGTATCAGTATGATAAGCACTCATTTTTTGATAACTAGGTCCTTATGGATTGTATTACTCTTATAATGAGAAAAGTTTAAAAAGCTGTGGTAGAAAGAAAGGGCTTCAAAATGCAACCAATATTTGCTTACCAGCTATCTTGCATTAGCTACTTAATCTGTAGAGTAATCTTATCTCTTGGGGCCTTTATTTCCATGTCAGCTTTAAGGCTTAAGAAAGGTGTTTGCCGCGTAGATGCCCTGTAAATGCCCCCCAGAGAGTTGTGCTTTCTGAAACTCAAGAATTGTCTTCAAGTTTGTGTCCTAATAAGTCCTTTCTTTCTCCTGCTTTCTTCAGGTGGTATACCAGTTAGCCCCCCTCAGGCAGGACCATGGAACCCAACATCTTTAGTCTTCAATCAGCCCACGTCTGTGGTCCCGGGAGCCATGATGAGTGGTCAGCCTTCAGGATTCAGTCAGCCAGTTGTTTTTACCACAAGCCCAGGTGTTCCAGGTTGGAACCAGCCTTCATCCTTTGCAGCCTCAACTTCCCCTCCAGCCCCTGTTGTTTGGGGCCCATCAGCTTCTGTGTCACCCAATACCTGGTCATCAACAAGCCCTCTGGGGAACCCTTTCCAGAGCAATATTTTTCCAGCTTCTGCTATGTCTGCCCAGTCTCCTCCTATGCTCTCCTCTCTCCTGGTCACTCCTCCTCAACCACCTCCCAGAACTGGCCCTCCAAAGGACATCTCCAGTGATGCCTTCACTGCCTTGGACCCACTTGGGGATAAAGAAGTCAAAGAAGTGAAAGAAATGTTTAAGGACTTCCAACTTCGGCAGCCACCTGCTGTGCCTGCAAGGAAGGGAGAGCAGACTTCCTCTGGGACTTCAAGTGCCTTCTCCAGTTACTTCAACAGCAAAGTTGGCATTCCTCAGGAGAATGCAGACCATGATGACTTCGATGCTAATCAACTGTTGAAAAAAATCAACGGTAAGCTACCCACTTCTTTGTCTACTGTACCAACAAGCATTTCCACTGTCATATAGGTCCAGAGAGTCCCTTAGAAGAACCCTCCCCCACCCACCAAGAGCCTTACTCTTGCTTTCTTTGGTCATCAGTGTTATGGAGACAACTTGACCAGTTAACTTTATGGAGAGAATGGTTTGCCTTAGCTCTTTTTAAGGGCTGGCCCAATGCTGCCCTCTTGTGACAATTCCTAAAAGGGCTGCCAAGAGCTATTGAAATTCAGTGGGTTGTGGCACCTGGAAGGCTGTAAAACAGAGCCTCAACCATACTCCACGGCCTTAAGTGAGGGAATTCTGAATCTCTTCCACTTCAGGTAAACATGCATGGCCTCCTCTTCTGATTATTTTGCCTGTAATAATCACTGGGAGTCTTCCTATTTGGTGGTGGTTTTTGTTCCATGATGTGAATTTCAAATGTATGGAACTTAGTTTCTAAGATAAGCCTGACTGGGGAACTTTTGCCTATATTTGGGGAGAGCTTGTCTACTGACTACTTGGCCTTTTTTGCCTTCTAGAACCACCAAAGCCAACTCCCAGACAGGGTTCCCTGCCAATTACCAAATCTGCTGACAATGCATTTGAGAACCCTTTCTCTAAAGATTCTTTCGGTTCAGCACAAGCCTCTGTAAGTATTTAACTGTTTGGAGCTGTTGCTCCAAAGTACATGTCACATGGAGCTACTGTGTTGTGAATTAACCTCGTTTGTATAAAAACTCTTTGATAGTAAAGGATATTTAAATAAACTTTGTCATTGAGAACCATCACAGTGAAAACATCAGCTCAAACTGTGGAAAGATTATGTTTACAGGAGCTACTATCCTGAGTTTGAGAAATGAATATCATATAGAAAAAGTCTTTTGTATCTCACTTAGCCTGGCTCATAAAAGCACTGTGGGAGAAAATTGAGCCAAAATGATACTATCTTTAAAAATCTTTCAAAGATTTAAGCTCCTGATTTCCCACTCACTGTCTTTATCTCATAAAAACAGTACCTTTCATTTGGGAGAGGCAAACATAATTCATCTGAATTTTAATTTCTGTATAAATAATAAATATGCATCACCAATTACAATCAGGCAAACACAAATCATTGCAGACCCATATAATAACTCATTTGTCTGTGACCTAAGTGATTTTTAAAGGAATTTGAGAAACCTTAATTGTAGGGATTTTTTTTTCCTTAATAACAGTAATGAAACCTATTGACTGAATGGTTTTATCTTCATAGATGGCTTCTCAGTCCACATCTCCTGATGTATATAGGGATCCTTTTGGAAATCCTTTTGCCTAACTTCTGTAAGTAGAAGATCTTATTAAGCTTAGGTTTGGTAAGAAAGCATGGCACAGAGGATAAGGGTGAAATCGTAATTTTAGAATTGGTACAAGGTTAAATATCTGTAACTTAGAAGTAATAGACATGTAAATCTGTGCTTAACTAATTCAATGATGACTAAGCTGGACACTTAAGAAAAGAATTCTTACACATATTAAAAAACAATAATAAAGGGGCACCTGGGTGGCTTAGTCGGTTGAGTGTCCGACTTCAGTTCAGGTCATGATCTCACGGTCCCACATGGAGCTCTGTGCTGACAGCTCTGAGTTTGGGGCCTGCTTCAGATTCTTTGTCTCCCTCTCCCTCTCTGCCCCTCTACCACTCATGCTCTGTCTCTGTCTCTGTGAATAAACCTTAAAAAAGAATAATAGTATGCCTACGGGGATATGGATTTCTATCATATCCTATGTTTTTGCCATTTCAAAATAACATTTTGTATTAAAATAAAACTCATATAACACATAATACCTTTCTAGTTGTTTGGGGTTTTTTTTCTTTTTTTAACCTTCATACTGAAGTGATTGCAAAGGCATTACTTCATTTCCTAGAGAAGGTTAGAAATCTGAAGGCCTTTTGAAGCTACAGAATAGGTCAACTAGACAGATGCCAATCACATTTTCTGCCTTCCAAATCAATTTATTACTTTGTGAGAGGTCTCAAAGCTAGTCCAAAATAGTCTAAGGGTATCAAATCCAAAAGTGAGGACAGCTGCCTATGTCTCCTTGACAAGCAGCTTGGGAGCAGACTGATTGGTCTCACTAGCAGATGTCATCCTAGGTAAGTTATTAGGTGTAACCATCTTAGGCTGACACTCTGGGAGGGCTCAGCACGGCCCTTTCTTTGTCATCAATGAATGGAAGCAACTTTGTCTGATATTAGAAGATTGAAGTTAGTGGAGGGAAGACTTGTTTGCATTTTCTAGGAGGGAGGACGTATCTGGTAGGGGAGAACAATAAAGAGAATGAGAGGATCCCAAACCCAGTTTTTTCAGTCTTGCCCCATCTAGGTGGGACTCCTCTATTCTGTCTTGACCCACCTAGAATTTAATTATTTTAAATGTATAAATATCTTAAGCCTGACATGAACAGTAAGATTGGCTTTATTTGCAGTTTGGATTGTTGCCCCTCACTCACCTTCTATGATTACAGTGTTTCTTAAAGCACTTTTCTATAAAATCTGCTTCAGTTCCGAACGGGCTGAGACTATTGAAAAGGCAAGTTCGTAGGCCCCACTCCAGCCCCAAGGAGTCTGGTGCTAAAGAAGAGTCCACTTTAACAAGCAGCCTGGTGATTTCTAAAGCTAATAGAGCAGTGCAGGACACTGAAGGGCTAGAAGCCTTAACAGAGGCTCATTCTCATCCTCCTCTCCACGAGAGGCAAACATGGACAAATGGAAAGGAGTAAACTGCATCGGGAGTCTAGGAAGATTGTTTGCACTAAGTTGAATTGGCTAGAGGCCTCCCTGGAAGCCCTTTCTTTCTCAGGTCATGAAGGAAGGATTGTTTTGGTCAACTTGCTAAATTTACAGATTGGGTTCTGGGGTGGGCGAGCAGTATTATGGGAGGAAAAAATTACCATTATTGAACACTTGCGTTAATCACTTTATTACAGGTTCCACATTTATTATCTTATTTAAGCCTCTTGCTTCAGCCCTAGGAGATACTATTACTGACGTTTTAAATGATGAGTTGATATTTAATACATTGATATTAACCACAGGTCTTTTCTTCTCTACGCTTCTCTAGGAACTTGATATGCTGACTATCCAGAGGAACAAAAAGGTTGGCCTTAGTCAAAGACAAAACTAATAGCCAGACATCTTGACCTCTGTTCATGTTCCAGTTTTGACATATTAGCTGTTGCCTTATTTCTTGCTGCTTCTTCCACTTGTAAAACTTTCACTTTCTGTTTAGATTAAAGCTAAACTGAATTTATGGCTTTAAATAAATTGAGACCCTAAATTCTCTAGTTTAATGTAAATGAAGTAGTTTCCCTACTTGAACCGTTGCCTAGTGTGTTCCTAGAACCCTCTAGAACACTCACCCATGTACCCTCTGGTTGGAAGATGCAGCCACCACAACTGCATCCTCAGATGACACTGTTTTGAATAAATTTTAAAATCTTTACTGTTTCAAGTTGTTTGGGGGTTTCGTTTTACAGCATAAAACCTAAAGGTTATAGTATAGCAAGGCACCTTCTTAAATCTTGCTTCATATCAACATTTAGAGATAATTTTTAAAGTAAATTCGAAGCAAGTCCAACTTCTAGACACTTGGGAATCTGACACACTTAAGAACCTTTTAAAAATATAGCCTCTCTTTCTGAAGAAGGAGTATTCTCTCTCAAGGGTGAGACTGCTCTTTTTTTCCCAGTCTCATGCTAGATACTGCAAATGAGGGAAAAGCATCATTTGTCTCTCCTCTCCTCTTCCCTCTGATTCTTTTTCCAGTCAGTCTTGCTTCTAGATTCATATAGCATTACTTCCCTTTCACAAGCAACAGAGTTTTATGGCCTAAAAAAAAAAAAAATCTTAATGACTCATGGATCTGAAATGTCTCTGCCTTCTCAGTAATTGCTAAACCCAGTAACTAGAGCTGCACATGGACACAATCTCTATCCTTTTTATGGAATAGGAAGCCATCCTTTTGATCTGAAGTTCCAGAAGAGCAGTTTATGTTGGGAGAAAAACTGAACTCAACTCAGCAACGAAGGACTGTATTCTGAAGAGCAACACATCACCAAGTTCAATGTGATTGTGCCAAACATGTTAGGTGCTTATTTGGGGTCATGCTAGACCTTTATCAGGTAACTGGAAAACTTTCTTGAGGCTACAGTCTCATACTTAGTAGGAAGATAAATGGTGGGGGAGGGGGAGAGAAGCTGTAAAACAAACATTTGGTGTTATCGTTGAAAATCTAGTGTCTGAAGTATTTGTCTCCTCATAACCTTGGAAACTCTCCCAGTTCATTTCCAGTCATATTGTTAGCAAAGTTCTAAAGGATTTGTTCTTTCCAAAATGAGTTGCATTTTGCTATGTTTATGTTGGTTTTTTAAACGTTGTCTCTTGAGCCCTAATGTTCAGGTTCTTGTGGGCGTTAACCAACCATGTAATGTTACCTTTAAGTAGAAAAGGACGATGGCTGCTCAGGATCTAAGCAAGATGGTGGCCTCACGGACCTTTATTGATCAGCCCCAAGTAGTCCAAGCTGAAGTCCTGTGGTTTTATTTTTAATGATAGTAGCTGATTACGTACCGCATAATTTTTCATCTGGCTTCCTACTCAGTCATTATAAACACAGACTTAAAATTGTATTTTATATGTCCACATACCTGAATGTGCTAAACTGGAGGCAATTATTTCTAGGTAGTTGAATTTTTGAAAGTAGGAAAATTTTGAAAGTGATGATCAGCCACACAACTGTTTTGTACATACTTACTTTCTTGTGCACTTTTCTGTATGCAGATAAAGCTATAAATTTACTCATTTCAATAAACTGGAATGGCGGAATCTCATGTGTTACCATCAGTTGATTCTTCTATCTGACTCCCACTTTGAGTTGATGTGTTAGAGTCAAGGTATAAAATACATCGGTCTAAGGTGAACAAATGTTAGTATATTCTGGATTGTCAGAAAGGTGAAGAGAAAGTGGAAATCTGTGAAATAAGACCATGAGTAAATTATTGTCTGATAGGTTTCAATGCCTTTTTCTCCTCTTTCAGACCTACACAGATTCCCTTACTGGGAGTTTAATGGGAGTCTAGTGGATAAGACCCGTATCAGAGCAACTTTAATGACATCCAATATAAAAATCATTTATTAATGAACTCTTGGTTCACACCTTCTCCCCTTTGCCTCTCCTTACTCTTTATTCAGCTGTGTTTGACCTCACCAAGATACAACTGTGTGGACTGGTCCAGGCTGGTGGAGACTACTTAGGAGAACTTCTCTATGTTTTCCGCAGACCCATGATTAGACATTTTTTGCCCTAGGACATTCTTAAACACTCTTCCCTAGTATAAAAGTTCAAGGCTCTAGTTTTTTAAAAAAAGACCTAGATCTATTAGGAAGATGACCCCAAGGCAGGCCTTGCTTCAGTATAGAAGTCTTGATCTTAAACTTTTCTAAGGATTAAGACAAACTTGGTAGCAGATGGGTGTCATTGACTGGTTTATGATTATAAGTTGTTTGATATTACTGCCTTACCTTTCCTCTGAATTGAAATGTGTCCTCTTTCTGCCAATAATGAGAGGAATATCAGAAAACACACTCCACACAAAAGCAGCTTCCAGTAAGCCACAGATGGGCCGGAGAACGCTGCTGATAAGAACATGTTGCACAAATTATCTGGCTTATCCAGATGCTCTGCAGTATGTCTAACCCACTGAGCCTTGGGCACTGTTTCCATGTGGCTTAATCTGTAAGATCTTGCCAGCGGTTAATCCTTGTGCGTGTATACAAGGGAAGGACATTCATTTCAATGCAATAGGAACTACTGTTGGCCAAGCAGGGAGAAGTGCTCACTGAAGTGTCTTTGCAAAGTGGAAACAGACCTCTTCTTTGTAAGTCTGTTCAGTAACAGTGGTTTTCACACCTGTATGTCAGAGGTTCAGCTTTTATGGTAACCCTGTTATACCTGGAAGAGGGTTTCTTTTAGGCATCGGATAGATGTAAGCTAAAAGCAGAACTTTAACAGCCAGCATGACCCAAATTCCTCACATAAATCTAGGCAATACAGAGGGAGAAGGTATTGGTTTTCTTAAGATAATCTCACATCTATGAAGTGCTTTACCATTTACACAACATAATTTAATTCTTCTGATATAATCCTGTGGAGTGGGATCTGTCACTCTTCCATCTCATCTGAGAATGGCATCCATGCTTCAAAATGGTTGCAATCTGTTCCAACTCTTGAGTGGTTTCTGTGGTATTTTATTATAAAACTCTGTGTTGTGGTAAGGATATCTTTTTAGTCTGTGATTTCAAACTCCACCGTCAACATATTCGCTATGGTGTCTGGAGAGAGCCAAACACAGCACAGCTCTGTGTCTTCCCCGTCCTGAAAGCAGGGAGGGGAAAGAATGGGCTAACTCAGGAGTTTTGTTGACCCTGCAATACGCTGATGAGTGAGGACTCTGACCCATGTTCCTGGAATAGGTTCACTATAAAGTCATCTAGTAAAAGACAGGAGCTCCCTAAAAGTCCCTGGTAAATATTTAAGCTATTACCATTGGAAGAAATTGCTAAATAATAAAACATCTAATTCTTGTTGGGAAACGTTGTTTTAACTAACTTTCCTCTATTAGGAAGCAAGATAGAAGCAAGGTTCAGTTCTAAATTGATATGCCAAACTTAGACACACACAAGGCTGTGTGACAGCAGCAGCCCTGTTAACATGTCCTAATTACAGCCATGCTGATGGCCAAGGGCCAGCCATGTGTCATCTCACCTAATGAGGGAACGAGCCCCTCATTTGCCCTTGCTTTTCTGGAATTATGTACTTAATTACTAAACCTCCATTGTGTGCTGAAATCATACGAGTGCCAGTCTCCAAGGAGATGACAGTGCAGGCTGCTCCGTGGCAAAGAAACTGGGTCTCTGCCTTGACCAAAGATGAGGTGGTTATAAAGGATGAAAATGACCTGCTTCTGAAAGTCTCCATGACTAAGTTTTCTTCTGATATTCCTTATGGGGGGTTTCTGTCAATTCTCTTTTCATTTGGTTAACTTCAATCACTCTTCTTTCACCTTAATTGTAAGAAAGTGAAATCATTGCCATTGTAAAAGTTACCTGATGACCTGACTGGGCTAAGGCTGAGCTGCACATGGTTCTGGGATGTGTCTGAGGCTGCCGCTACCAGGTACCTACTTCCACTGACTGATCATCACAGAGCTTTTATTTGGGGGCCCCTAAGAGGAGTGTTTGCACATAGGAGTGAATGGAGAGGGAGGGAGAGGAGAATAGAAAGTTGATATGACATTTGCATCCCCACATCCCTCGCTAGCCCAAGAGATTTGTCTAGAGCCTTGATGATGGAAAGGGTAGAGCTGGAAGCAAGAGGAGTTGTCTTTTTTTTTTTTTAATGTTTATTTATTTTGAGAGAGGGAAAGGCAGAGAAGGAGAGAAAAAGAAAATCCCAAGCAGTCTCTGCACTGACAGTACAGAGCTGGATGCAGGGCTCGAGCTCACAGACCTTGAGATCATGACCTGAGCCAAAATGGTTGGAAGCTTGCTTAACTGACTGAAACACTCAGGTACCCCAGGAGTTATCTTTTGTTGATGAAAAACCCTGAGAACCTGGTTAGCCAACGTATCCATTGGTAATGAATTGGTAATGAATGGGCTACCTCAACGGAAAGACTCACAGTGGTTAAAATTAGTAGGGGGGTATTTTTCTCACATAGAAAGTCTAGATCGATGGCTGCTGGTATTGGCTGAGCCACTCAATAAGGCCCTCAAGGACACAGACTCTTTTTTAGCTCTTCACTCCAATTTTTATAGCCTTTTGGCTTTTTGTTCTTATGTTTATTGCCTAAACACAAGCCATCACAAGATGGCTTCACAGCTCCAAATATGGTGCTAGTGTTCATGGAGGGCAGAACAGGAAAAGGCAGTACAATTGAAGTCTGCTCCTTGTATCAGGTATTTAAGTTTTTCCTAAGGCTTCCCAATTACTTCACTATGTTTCATTGGCCAGAATTTGGTTACATGGCCACTGCTAGGGGCAAAGGAGGCTGGGAAATCAAGCATTTAGCTTTAACAACTCCTATAGTAAAAGTAGTTAAGGAGAGATATGGTTGGCAAGTTAATTTATGGAGCCCTGTTGGCTCCATAAATTAAATGGAGGATCCATTGTTCACAAACCGGGAGAAAAAGTGCTATTAAAGACATTAAGGCATAAACATATCTTTTCTTCTGCAATCCCTCTTATTATGACATATTTTGTTTACTATTTAATGCTGTTTTAAGTAAAAATATAAATAAAATTTTAAAGTATTATTGTGAATTTTAGTGCTAATCCTTTGCTGGTAAGTAGAATCGCTGAAATTATGCAACTCGTATTTCATAACTCAAACGTGCATGTATATTTAACATAATGTATTTCATTCCTACCAGAACAGTAGAAACACTGCATAAAACTAACTCAACTGTTTTTAATTCACTTCTTGACACATGCACATTCTACCAGTATTCTACCTTTAGTTCACTAAAGAGAAAAGAAAAATAGAGAAGCAAAGAACTATGGATGGCTTTATCTTTTTCTTTCCTTTCTCTGTTATTATTTTCAGCATAAGCAGATGGATAATGCAGGGAAGTCACACTAGTAAGAAAGATACAATACTGTTTCTTGGTCATTTGTGTTTCTTTTTGTGTTGGTAGTTCTGGTTCAAATGGACAGTGTGACGTCTTGGGGCTGTCACTTATGCAATGATAGGCATAACATACCTACCTTATACTCACTTTTGCTCTGAGTCACTCAAGTCCCACACATCATGAGTCCACCTGAATTCCACGTTCATGGGCAACATAAACATTATGCACAAATGGGGTGGCATAGAAGTAGGGACACAAGCCACATTGCCTCTGCTCATGTACACATTTCATTTACCGAAGTTGCTTTCAAAACAAAAGTCAAACACAAAATTAAGAATTTCGAAGTGGCAACAATGGAGCCCTAAGCCAAAACCATGGAACCTCTCCAAGTGCTTGAACCCTGTCCTACTGCACAGGTCACATGCCCTTGAAACCTGGGCCTTGGCAACAAGGCCTTGGAAATGGGTGATGAATTAGCCAATGTGTCTCCCACATGCCTGGGTGATAGTTTAACCAAAAGTTGGCCCACCTCCAAGTGCAGATCACAGCAGTCTTTGACTACATTGCACCCTCAGGGCAGGAGAGAAGCACACACATGGAAAGCATAGTCAGCAAAGCCATTGTCAAGGTATCTTGACTGGAAGGTGTAAGCTCAAGAATGCAGAGGACTAGTTTATGTAGGTTAGTACCATGAAGATTACCAGAGACAAAACAAGTTAGAAGGGGTTGGGGAACTAAAAGCCACACGGGAGGCCTGAATGCTGGCATAGCCTAACTGGAACTCAAAGGGATGTGTCATTCCAGCTGGAAGGGTATCAGGGGGGCGACTGTAACACTCCTGAGCTCTCACCTGCAAAAGTGCCTCACAAGTCTTCATTTCACTTCATTGCAAATCCAACTGCCAAATTTGAAAGGCAATTCTGGGTTCGGGTCCACAGAAGGCCTTGAGTAACAACAGCAAACGCCTACCCGGCATTTACCACCCACAGACACTATTCTGAGCATGTTACAATAAACACTTTAATTTTCATATCAGTTCAATGAAGTGGGATGCTACTACTGCCATTAATTTATAGAAGACACTGAGACACAAAAAGAGTCAAGGAACTGCCCCAAAGTCACATAGCTAGTAAGTGACTGAGGTGTCCAGTGTCCTGGCAGTTAACCTCAAATTCACCGCTTCACCACCCTATTGCCCTTCAAAACTGGTCCCATTGCCTTTATGCTGGCTTATTTTACATTCACCAAGATTATATCCCCTTCATAGTACTTCTCTCCTCTTACACTTCCTGTAACAAATATGCCTATCACGATATGCTTATGTGTATTTTTAATTAGGCAAATTGATCCCCCTTTGGGCTTTTCAAGGCACATTTTCAGAATGATTTAAGTATCACTTAAAAGTTTGAATTACCTAGTTGTTATAAATGCAACACATCAATTTAACTTCACATAGTGCATTCTGATTCAAGTATTTCCCATCCGCATGTTTAATGTAAGCTACGGGATGCTCACAATGGAAGATGGGCTGAGCACTGTTCTCCCAATTTCTTCTAGATTATAAATAGCACACCATCCCGCATCAGCTCAAGGACAGGCTAGTCGGGCATTCCCTAGTCAACACAGAGCCCAGTTTCATTAACAGCAATACTGTTGTATATATGTTTCACAAAATCCAATATCCAATGGTATCATGTTTTTAATGAACTGGATCAAAGTTATGCATTCATGATACAGTTTATTTTACACAGTTCTTTTTCATTCTCCCTTTGTCAGTTACTCAGGGTTTAAAAAGCCCATTGGTGGTGATGACTTTCTTCATCTTTTAATTTGACAAACACAAACCCTGTGCTATAGAAAATGGAAACTGAATAGGTAAACACAGAGCAGAGAGGTGCCTTGCAGTCCATCAACAACACACACAAAACCTCCATGACAGGGAAAAGCACAGATCAGTAAGGAGGAAAAAATGAAGGAGATGATGCCAGACCAGAAACAGGATTAAGTTCCTGAGTCAAGTCCTTCTGTAATTACCCACCGGCCCTTTCTCTAGAGAAGAAGGATTAGCAAAACATGCTTGGAGAAGAAAAAAAATTGTTTCTTAAACTGGGTCAAAAATTTGCTTACACTACACTCGAGTGGAGAGAGAAAATGTATCCACATTCTGCGTTCTTTCCTTCTTTTTTCTTTTTTCCTTTTTTCTTTCTTCCTGTCTTCCTTCCTTCCTTCCCTCCCTCCCTCCCTCCTTTCTTTCTTCTTTCCCTCCTTCCTTCCTCCCTTCCATCCTTCCTTCCTTCCTTTCTTCCTTCTCCAATCTGATCTTCCTCACAAGTCTCCAGTCTGCTGGGTGTCAATGACAACATTTAGTGAGGTCCTTCAACCCCTCCTAAAGTACTCTATTTTGACCATGTGCCCAGTTTTTCACATTTCTTCCCTTTTTCCTGCTCTTCTCCATGATAATGGTTAGTTTCGTAGAGGAAGGAGAATATTGAGCAGGGGCCTAGATCCTCAGACAGGTCCGGGTACTGTCCTTTGGTCCTCCCAGTCTCTATAGCATATATCTCATCTACTTGGTCATGACCTTATGGGATCTGTAGCTAATACTCTTGACTGAAGAATAGGGAGTCTATTCCTCTCCATGTAGCTAAAGGAACTACAATGCCTAGTGGCTCTCCCCATGGCCTGGGCTCCCACCTTGGCCCTCCCTAACACTGGACTCCAGAGATTTGCCTCTAAGTTTCTTTGCATCTCTGCCTGACTGAAACCTAGGGCTACATTGTCCGTGATGGAGCAAACCTGCCAGCAAGATTGCCAGCTACCCTCTATCCCTCCCCAGAGCCAAGGGGGTCTTCTTGGTATCTTCTGTGGCCCACAACAGCCAAAGAAACCTAGGAAGCCAAATACTGTCCTTCCTCTGCCCAACCACACACCACAACCACTTTTGTTATGGTTTGGCTTCTCCCATACTGGGAAAGTCTAGAAGTTGCTCTCCCAGAATTCCAGATGGCAAGGAAAGAAACATCTGTCTCTGACCTCAACCTACTTACCATTCTGGCCCCATTCCTGTGGCCTAAAAGACTACTGAGGACACTCATCTCCCAGCCTGCCTCTCCAGCCTCTTGTTCTCTCCCTTTCACAACTGCTTGGCTTCAACTGGAGAGGCAGTCTTCTCACATTACCCTCATCACAAGCCATGCTGTCCTCACTGCTTTGAGATCCACAGTTGACCAATTGCTTCCTTATTCTACCATCTCCTTCCATTAGCAATAAGCCTCACAGTTCTGCCTTGAGGTTGCAGGACCAAGAAAGCATAATTTTAAAAAAGAACATTAAAGAGAATTCGACATTGCAAAGCATCATCCCCTATTATATTTAGTTGGGTTTACATGTTGTTAATTGATAAATCCGTATATAGTTTTGTCCTCAAATTCTAGTTTCTTTTTGTCAGAGTTCCAAGTTTCAGAAACCAAACATACCCAAGCCAAGTGAAATCAACCAATCATTCAGTAACTATGAAATAATCATGGAATAACTATGAAGTAACCGTTATGAACCTGCTTAATACTATGTATACTGTCAAAATACTAATGCAATAAAAAGCAAAGATGACTTCCAGTTATAGAAACCAAAAAGACAGTTAATGTTGACTTATTAATGAAAATAAGAAATATAAGAAGAGCTTCCTTGACAGGGACAGGGCAAGAATTATGTGTGTGATTTTAGACACAGCAAGTTCATATTACCATGGGCAAATCAAAGTCTACCCTGAGATTTCTTAAAAGTGTTTGAAGACTGTTAAGCTTGGAAGTAACACTATAAGTTCTGCATTTTTTGAGAAATATCACTTTCAAAAGTATCACTTTTTTATAGATATCTATACCTCTAAAACAAGAACCCAGAAGATTCTGGCAAAAGAACTTCAACAGACCAATTTTTTGAGACTTCTAGTTTTGAATAGTGGGTTCAATCTTAAGAGTGGGTAAGAAAAGAGGGATAGGCTGGGAAGTAGAGAGACTAGAGTACAGGCTCTTGAGGATTATCAACATCTGTATCATGGACAAGGGAGAGGAGCTAGCAAAAGAGAAGCAGAAGATCAGGAAATGTTATATCACAAAAGTCAAGGGAACAGAGAGTTTAAAGCATAAGAATGGCCAGTCAGGTCAGATACCTCTATGGGACAAAGATTATGGCAAGAGTGTCCCTTGAAATTAGCAATAAGAAGTCTTGAATGGATTAATAAAGGTCAAAGTCAACTGCAATAGGTCAAGCATAACCATGCAATAAGGGAAGGAAGTTGATACAGACTGAAAAAGAAGTGTGGCTAACAAAACTAACAGCAGAAAGAGACAACCAAAATGAAGAAATCAAGGAGCTAACTGTCTCAATAAAGCCAAGAGAGGGGATATTGAGAGTATGCGGGTGAAGTAGCTAGAAGAATTGGAAATCATGGTCAGACAGTAGGATGTTGACATTTTAAAAGGTGAAGCCAGTACAGGTGTCAGAATGATGCTAGGACTGTGGGTTAGATGGAACTGAGATAAATATTCATAGAGCTGATGGAATCAAGAAGGAGTGAGGCAGGGCAGTACTTTGGAGAACACTGAATAACTATAGGAAAGGCTGGAGTTTGAGTGAGGAGAGAGATAAAAGGCAGTGTCAAAAGCCTTGGGTAAATGTAGGCAGTTAAGAGTGTTGGTAAATAGAAGACTAGAAGACAACATAGCCAGATCTTGTCAACTTCAAAAAAGGAAAGGATTGTACTGAGCCTTTCCTTAAATGAAGTGCTGTAATGCAATCTAGTGAGCCCTAAGTAGTTCCATGTGACTGTAAACATATCTGAGCCACAGGAATTCTTATTACTGTAAAGGGATCGCCAGACTTACATCACTCCCATTGAACTTCACAAAGAACCCCAGAACCACTCGATAGAAAAATTGTTCTCTCTTTCATTATAAAAGAGCTCATTTGGACGTGCTGTAAAAAGGGCACAGAACCAGCAGTGAAGAGAGCTGAAATCTGATGCTTCCCCTACCCCTGACTGTGTGACCTTGGCAGTGTCACTTCCCATCCCGGACATCATCTTCCTCCTCTGTCTATATATATTCATTGATTGATGCATGTAATTCCCAGTATCTGTCGAAGCCTAATGTGTGGTAAGCACAGTCCTAGATGTCGGGGAGATAGCAGCAAGCAAGACACACCCAAAACCAAGGGGCCCACCATCTGAGTATTCTAATTCCCTCTGGCAAGTGTGTGTGTTCTAAGTGAAAGCACTGCAATTTCACTGTGGTGGTCTAAGACCTGTGGGTCTTTCAGGATACAGTCAGAAATGGATATGGAACGAGATGGTGGCTCCAGCTTGAGATCCCTGGACACTGAGGGAGTCCATAAAATTTCTAATAATAAACTTGCAAAAAACTGTTTGCATCGCTTTAAGAGAGCCAAGTGGAAATTATGCTCAACACGTTTACATCACATCAGTAAAACATAAGTGTTTCTGCCTGATGGTCACACATTCTAATGTACACATGTGCATGTCTCTGCCTGCAAAATGGGAAAAAGAATTGTTATTGTGCAATAAATATAATTTAATGCACAAAGTTCCCAAGCAAATCAAAACCAAAGGGAAATTAAAAAAAAAATTGTTTATGCTCCTGAGTAGAGAAAACTTTGAGAGTCCTCAGCAGAGTGGAGAACTCTGGCATTCAAGCTTGAAGACACGTTTGCTGCTTTGTACGTGAAGCCTTGGCTATATTTCTCTGAGCCTCATCTGCAAAGCCAAACCAGAAGCCTACCTTTTATGGAGTTGAGAGGGTTTAGTGAGAAACGTTCTAGTTTCATATTTTTTAAGTAACATAATTAAAATAATAACGACAACAGAACTGGTGTGTGGTGGAAAGAACCTGAGATGTGGAGTCAGACATACCAAGTTCAAATTCGAGTTTCTCACCAACTGGAGATGGGTGATGCTGGACAGATGATGTAATCTCAGTACTTTTCAGTTTTCTCAACCGTAAAATGGATTATTTTGAGGATTAAATAAAATTATATACATATATGAAAATGCATATATATATATATAAGTTTGACATGTTATAGAAGTTTGATAAACATTTATCTTTTCTTTGAAACCCATTACATATTAAATAAAAAATATTATTCTTTTCACATCTCTAGTCTAGCATGTTTCATTTCTCTTAGATATACACCGAAGTTTAAACCTCACTTAAAAACCTACCAGAGGGGTACCTAGTGGCACAGTCAGTTAAGTGTCCACTTCTTGGTTTCAGCTCAAGTCATGATCTCACAGTCTGTGAGACTAAGCCTCATGACAGACTCTGCACTGATGGTGTGTAGCCTGCTTGGGATTTCTCTCTCTCCCTCTCTCTCTGCCCCTTCCCTGCTTTCTCTCTCTCTCTCAAAATAAATAAATAAACATTTAAAAAATAAGATAGAATAAAAAATTAAAATATGGCAGATACNGAAATGTATATCACATTTTATATATTAATAATATATAATATAGAATTAATATGTTGTTTTTATATTTTACTGTTCCCATTCATTTGCTACGTCACATATAGCCCACACCGTGGGAATAAAACAAATAGAACTTCTACAGAGCAATTCACCATTCAACCAGCCAGGTAAGACATTTCCTCCTCCCCTCTTCCCTGCCTCTGAGTGGGGGCAGTCAGTCACCAAGGACAGAGGAGGTTTTCAATCTCTGTTCACAACGAATTATCAAGTATCATAAGTCTAACACATTAGCATTAGGTCTAATTAGCATAAAACATCCTCTAATCTTGCTGGCTCCCAAGTCCTTCCAGTAGGTACCCTGGCAGGGTCCAGAGAGTCCACAGAGGAGCCCTCAGCATTGCTCCATCATATTTGACAGATTCCTACTGTATCTGGATGTGGCCCTCTTGTTATTAGCTAAGACTCACAGGAAGCGTCCTTGGCATAGCTTTCATCACACTGCCGTAGTGACAGTGTTGCTGCACACATTCCTATCGCTGCAGCCCTTGGCAATTCGGCACGGTCTGCAGGTGAACAGCAAGTTCAGGAACAATGAAATTAGCCCCCTTAGGCACCTAAACCTCTCCGCATAACAAGGAGAGGGAGGCAAGAAAGCCCATGGAGGGTAGACAACTTTCACTCTAAGTAGGACCATTAGTAGAAACATAAGGCGGTGCTGGAAAAAACTAGCTGTCTGATAACCCCCCACCCCACCTTCTGTTTTATCAGTCTGTGTATAGGCTAATGTTTGAAAATTGCCTATTTGTAATTAATAAATATTGACAAAGGCCCCTTAAGTCCTGGGTCAGCAAATCTTTTCCCCCAAACTTAATGAAATATTGTTTCCCAAGCTGGTCATTTGAAATCTCCATCCTGGCCACACATTGAAGGACCCAGCAAGCTTTAAAAAAACAAAACAAAACAAAACAAAAAAAAAAAAACCCAAAAAAACCGATGCAGGGTCCCATCCCAGATCAATGAAATTAGAATCAGGTCGGGGGTGGGTAGGCATCAATGGCTTTTCACAGGTCCCGGTCATTCTATTCTACTGTACAACCAGTGTTTTAAGAGTGCCTGTGGTGGGGCGCCTGGGTGGCTTAGTCGGTTAAGCGTCCGACTTTCGCTCAGGTCATGATCTCGCGGTTTGCGGGTTCGAGCCCCGCGTCGGGCTCTGTGCTGACTGCCAGCTCAGAGCCTGGAGCCTGTTTCAGTCTGTGACTCCCTCTCCCTCTGACCCTCCCCTGCTCACGCTGTCTCTCTCTCTCTCCGCTAGAAATAAATAAAACATTACGAAAAAAACTTAAAAAAAAAAAAAGAGAGAGGCTGTGGTATCCACATTCCCTGGCATTTAAAAAACACCTTACCCTTTGCACAAGTCCCAGAGAAAGTGAAAGAACGAAGGAAAAGGCGTCCTTTATGATGGATTGGAGCAAATTGTTCCAGCTCAGAATCTCTCTTGCTGACAGGTGTGTTTCTGGGATAAGGAGACCGTGTCCTCCTGCAGAATAGTGTAAAGCCCTACGGAGTTTTCCTAGATTCTTCTCAATGTCCCCTAAGCCTGACAGAAAGCCCGCTTTGCCACTGCATTTACGCTCCGCTGCACCCATGTGGCAATAACCCCCACAGCTCGTTCTCAGATTGCCTCATCTGTGTCTGGGCCTCCTTTTCCAGTCAGGGTGGCTCTTTTACTAATTTTGAGTTGATGCCTCTATGAGAACCATCCGCAGACCTTTTTCCCCCAAATTACACACTCTCATCCCTTCCTCCCAGAGGCTCCCAAGAGGAGAAACACTGGAGTTTTGCTCTGTTCTTGTTCTTGTTTTCAACACTCTGCTCATGTTAGCCAATTTAGCACTCACCAGCTCGTTGGCCGAATATGCTTCTCAATATGAGAGAACAGTAGGCCACAAATTACGAAATGACTTTCCTTTGACTGGACTTTGGCTCCCAGGAAGCCCTGTGTGACAAAATCCTGACTGAAAACAAGCAGTAATTGTCCTGCAGTTTTCTGGACCTTTGCAAATAAATGCCTTCCAGGACCTGTCTGTCCATTCCACGCAGAGCTGTCTGTCGTCTGTCCATTCCACGCCGAGCTGTCTAGCGAGAGCAGATGTCTGCCAGCCAGGGACTTGCCTTTGCAATATGCGTTTTACAAATAGGTGTTCTGAGTGCTGGGCCCACTCTTAGGTGAGTCGCTTTTTCTGTTTGTCTCTGGAATTTCACTGCTTTGATATTAAGAGGCCTGCTTCTTAGCAGGAAAGCAGGTAAAATTTCAACCCACATTGAGGTAGATAGCCCCACAGTTTAAACTTTGAAATAGGGTGAAAAAACGGGGCAGGGGTGTGTGTCTTTGAGAGTTTTGTAAGGAAACCTGCTGCATTTTCCAGAAATTTCTTTCAAACAAGCCATTCCAATGTTAAAGCCGAGACAGTCTTTTTTTTTTTAATGTTTTGTTTAATTTTTTTTTTAATTTATTTCTGAGAGAGAGAGGCAGTACGAGCAGGGGAGGGTCAGAGAGAGAGGGAGACACAGAATCTGAAACAGACTTCAGGCTCTGAGCTGTCAGCACAGAGCCCGACATGGGACTCGAACCTACAAACCGTGAGATCGTGACCTGAGTCGAAGGTGGACTGCTTAACCGACTGAGCCACCCAGGTGCCCCCTCAGACAGTCTTTAAATGCTTGGAATTATGAAATAAAGCCGGTTTTCACCGGAGTATATTTGATAAATCTGACCTTATCAGTATCTAACATCTGAAAAGTTTAAAATAAAGAAAATTAATCTTGCCCTCATTCTGCCTCAGTGTCTAGCACTCTTAACTTTTGGATGCATCACCTTATTGCTTCCATGCCAAGCAAAGGTTAAACATTAGGCCTTTCCTCCTCGACATCCCAAGTTGTATCCAGAGGCACACATTTTGACCTTAGGACTGGGGTTAATTTCCTCCTTTCAAGAAGAATTACCCTGGTGCGGACCCATCAACCATGTTTCCAGCCAACACTTACTTTCTCTCCTTTCGTTCTGATCCTATTTGGGAACTTGTAGCTCCTTCCAAGCCAAGCCAGGATGTGCTTACCCAACAACTACGCAGTACCCACACTTGCTGGAGAACATGTAGACCTGGGCCATCTGACACACAATGATCTGATTTGGGGGCAGTATTGAAATATTTCAGGCTTTGTTTCAGAGTCTGTGACTCCCTCTCTCTCTGACCCTCCCTGCTCACGCTGTCTCTCTCTCTCTCTCTCTCTCTCTCTCTCTCCTAGAAATAAATAAAACATAAAAAAAAAAAAAAAGAAATATTTCAGGCTTTGACAGTTTAGCCCGGGGCACTGTCTGCCCCAACACCGCCTCCTCTGCCCAGATTTTAACTGCAACCTGCATCCATTTCCACTTTGGTCATTCGACTCTTGGTTTAACCAAATTCTGTTCCGGGATCTGACGTCTATCTCAAGCACATCTTTGACCCCTCCCAGCTCCAGTGGGGGCCACCCTGCCTCCTGAGCCCAACTTGGCCTGTGGTTTGCTCGCAGGACTACATCTTCCAGCAGAAGGGGACACAGAGGTGCTGCACAGACCTGCACGGGGTGGGCGAAGCGCCTCACCATGCTTTGTGCCATCACTTTCTCTTCCCAAGTTAGCTAAAAAGCATTATTGCATTCAGAAGGTATTTTCACTCACTGGGCATTGGGAACAAAAGGGATTTGGGAAGGCAGTCACTAAATGTAGCTTTAGCCTTCCACCCTGACCCTTTCTTAAGTTAAAAAATAATTTAAATAACCCACATTCCTGGATTGAGACTCCCGCTGATCAAAAATGAGAGGCTGTGAGGAAGGCTACATCCACTTTGAAGTTTGTGCCCTTGGGTCCTGGCCTCACTCAGCTCTTTCGGGGGGGGGGACCAGAAAGCCGCCCCGGCCTCCACCGGCGCGTGCCCCAGCTCCCAGCAGGTGCACTACTGAGCTGGATTTGGCTTCAAGCGCTCTGATCGCCAAACCCTCAAGAGTTTGTTACGGTTACCGCGGCTCGAACACTCTGTGCTCTGCCCTTTGACAGAGGGTTGAGGTCAATAAAGAGTGTTCAGGTCAGTCATGAAGTGAGACACATAGTTCAGCCAGAGAACTGGAGTTTGCAAATGATTAATTTTTTATAATGTTGATTTTATTTTTGAGAGAGACAGAGACAGAGCACAAGTGGGGGAGGGGCAGAAGGAGAGGGAGGCGCAGGATCCCAAACAGGCTCCGGACTCTGAGCTGTCAGCACAGAGCTCAACACCGGGCTCTGTCCCACCAGCCATGAGATCATGACCTGAGCCGAAGTTGGACACTTCACCAACTGAGCCACCTAGTGCCTTGCAAATGATTTTTTACACAAATTTGATTAGAATGGAGCACTCTGGAGAGAGGCTTCCCAAACTTAGGTCAAGGCACCATTACTAACAAACCATGAAAGTTTGGGCAGATTACTCAACCTTTCTGCATCTTGGTTTTCTCATCTGTAGGATGGTGGTTGTACTCATTTGCCAGCACCACAAAACCGGCGGCTTCAAACACCAGAAATCTATTGTTTCATAATCCTGAAGGCTGGAAGTTTGAAATCAAGGTGTTGGCAATGCTGTGTTCCCTCAGATTCTTGGTAGTGTTCTTCCCCATTTCTGGTGGTGCCTGGTGATCCCTGGCATCCCCTTGGCTCACAGCTACCTCCTTCCAGTCTCTGCCTCTGTCATCACAGGGCTAGCTCTACCTCACCCTTCCTCTGCACACCTCTGTCAGGTTCTAAATTTTCTCTTTTTACAAAGACATCAATCATATTGGATTAGGACCCACCCTAACTTGATTTTTTTCTGTAAAGACCCTCTTTCTAGATAAGGTCACATTCTGAGGTACAAGGGTTAGAACTTCAACTCACTTTTGGGGGGGGTGGGCCCCAATTTACCCCATAACAGTGACAATAATAGCACTTACCTGATAAGGGTTTTTGGGAAAGCTAAATCATACTCCATATATTGTTCTTACCACATCTGCGCCTGGCATGTGGTAAAAACTCAGTATATGGGAAATATTCTTGAAAATAATGACTTGCTATTACTTTGATATGCCTCCTGGTTAGGAAAGGGAGGGATAGAGTTCCAGCCAGCCTTCAGGGAATATCCTATGGCTGCAGATACTTCATCTGAAGCCACAGTGACAGTGAGTTATTGCTACTGGTGAACTGTTGGGAATATCAATAATTGTTTGTTTGCAAATGTAAGAGTGCCCATGAGAATAGGTCATGAGCAGGGCATCATCTCATGTTTCTCAAGGTAGAATAGAAATGTTAAAACCAACGCATGAGTAGAGTAATAGCTCCTGACACTGGTCTTGGAGCCAGAGGGCTCGAGTTTGATTCCAAGTTCCATAGTTTCGTAGCTATGTGACCCCAGTAAAGTCCTTAATTGCTCTAAATCTGCTCCTCACCTGCAAAATGGGAATACAAATGTGACTTGCTGTGCGACATTCCTGAGATAATAAATGCAATTTCCCCACCGCAGTGCTGGGGCAGATCTGAGTGCTCTATGAATGCAGCACCCATTAGTTTTTTCTTTTTCATTTGTAAGTAACAACATGTTTACATGGTTCAAAGATCAATAAAATTTATAAGATATACATCGAGATGTCTTGAGAGAGATTTGTGTTATTACATATAAAATACTTTGACTAGTGCCCCTCTCCCAGTCTACCCATTCCCATAGGTAACCATCTTTATTAGCTTTCCATGTAGCCTTCCAGAATTTATTAGTGTAGATTAAAGCATAGAGTCGTATAGAATCTTATTCCTCCTCCTGCCTTTACACACTCTCTTATACTTTGCTTTTCCCTTTTTCCTTTATGATATATCCTAGAAACCTTTCTGTATCAATTTAGAAGGCACTTCCTAATTCTCCTCACAACTGATTACTTTTCCATTGTGCGGCTGCACACTTCAGATAATCTATCTTTTATTGATTAACCCTTAGGTTGTTTCCAATTTCTTGTACTATTAACAGTGTCGCAATGAATATTTTTATTCCTATGTCATTTTGCAAGTGGATAGTGGTACCTGAGCATCAATTCCCAGAAGTGATGTAAGGAGTCAAAAGGAAATCACCTTTGTGAATTTGCTAAAATTGCCCTATGGCCCTGGAAGGTTTGTGTTACTTTGCACTTTCCCCAGCAGAGTATGAGTGTTATTTCCCCACAGCCTTGCCATTTTTTTTTTAATATTTGCCAGTCTCATAGGTGGAAAAGCAGTATCTTCAAATAGTTTAATTTCCCTCTCTCTTTTCTTCTTCTTATTTTTTTAATTGAAGTGTATTTGATATACAGTATCCTATTAGATTCAGGTGTATGTCACGATATTTCCATGTTTTTATACATTATGAAATGATTCCCACAATAAAATTGCACATCCTTTCATATGTTTAAAGGCCCTATGTATGTTTTTCTTTGTGACTGTCCATATCTTTTGCTCATTTTTCCATTAAGCCTCTTGTCTTTCTTTTAGGAATTTCTATGACCACTTTATAAATTAGTCCTTTATCTCTGGTAAGAATTAAAGACATCTTCCCCAATTTGTCAGTCATCTTTTGACTATATATTTGGTGTGTTTTCAGTGTAGTTATAATTTTCATATTTATCTTACTCTTCCTTTTCAAATAATTAAGAAAGAGCACTAGACTGGGAGTTAGATATCCTGAGAGCAGCTAGGTAGGTGGCTGTTGGAGAGAAACTGCCCGAGTTTGAATCCTAACCCAGCTACCCAGTACCCTCTGCTGTGTAACCTGAGGAAAATTACTCACCATCTCTGTGGCTCAGTTCATTATCTTTAAAGTGTGATAATACTAGTAACACATCTTACAGGGCTGATGTAAAAATTAAGTGATATGATAAGAATAAAGACCTAGGAGAATTCTGACATAAACAAAGCACTCACAAATGTTAGCAATTATTATCCAATTCATTTGAATTAATTTATCTCAATGATCTGAACAAATACTCAAACATCTGCTAATGGGGAAGCTAGGCTTACCTATTACATTGAAGATATCCTAAATGTCAGTGTTTCTTCCTTCTTTGTTTTTAATGTTTTTAATATTCATATTCAATACAAGCTAACAGATATTTATTTATCAACTACTATCGGACAAGGACAGTCACTTGTTTATTCATCCGTGTAATACAGCAAATATTTATTGTGTTTGTGACATCAGCCAGATGTTGGATCGGAAGCTACAGTGTAATACTAAACATGTCATGAGGGTCTCTGGCCTCACTGGGCTGACAGTCTAGTAAGGAATATAAACAAATAAACAGCAATTGAAGCTCGGCTAGGTTCTCTGAGTGAAGCCCATGAGGCGAAGGGAGATAGACTCCTATGAGCTTCACCATTCCACTTGTGCACTGGCTTCATCTGTCCTAGCTTCCACAAGAAATTTGCTCCTCTAACTCTCCCTCTCTCCTGAATAATCAATATCTTCCTTTGTACCAAATCATTCCCATCAACGTAAGACATGTTGTAACATTTCCTTTAAATGGTGGCTCAATCCTCAGGCTTACTCCAGACCTACACACTCACATCCAGCCTCATGGTGAGAAATAGGACTTAGATTCTGACAACGCTCACATTTACATGCACAGAGCACACGGCTTCACTGAGCACAATGTCTAATTACTTAAGTCAGAATCTCTTGAACATCTAACGACCCAAACTTAACCTGTCCCAAATATACCCATTGATTTGTCGGCCCATCTTCACCCAACCTGCGCCACTACTCACGAAGTTACTCAGGCGATAACCTGGGACTCACACTTGACTCCTGTATTCGTATCCTTCCCACATGCATCTAACAGCACATCTGTTGGTATTGCCTTGAAAATATACCCCATATCTGCCCACTGCTTGCTTTGTCCACTGGGACTACTCTAGCCCTAATCACTATCATTTCTGGTCTGTCGCCACCCTTGCCGACACTCTACCAGTCAGCTCTCCATCTAGCAACCAGAGACATTTTTAAATCTTTTAAAACCATAACTCTGGGTGTTACTCCTGTTCTCAAACTCCCCAAAGAATTTCTGTCAGGCTCAGAATCCAATCCAAACTCCTCACCACGGCTGCCGCAGGAGCTGCACCCTCCCTGTTTCTCCAGACACCTCCACTCCCCTCCCTTTTTCTCACGCTGTCATCCTACTTCTGTGCCTTCGACATACTGCCTCAAAGCCTTTGCGTTTGTTTGCCCCTAGCTTAGAACACTCTTTTTCCAGACACTCACACAGCTTCTCTCTGAATTCATCCAAGTAGCTAATCAAACATCACCTTCTGTTCTGGTCATATTTTGCTGTGTAACAAACCATCCCAAGATGGTTGTGAAAACTATACCAATTATTTTATTTGTTCATGAGTCCAAGGGTTGACTGGGCTCAGTAAAGTAGTTTTCATGGGCCTCCCATGTGGGTGTAGTCAGATGTTGGCTGGGCCTGGGATTATTATGATGACCTCTTCACTCATGTGTCTGTCGTTTGGGCTGGGAAGACCCAAAGAGCTAGGGTCTGGACCAATTGATTCTCCTTGAGAATCTGTCTCTCTTGCTCTCTTGTTCTCTCTGCTCTCCATGTGGTAGACCCAGGGCAGTCAGTTTTATAAATAGTGGGAAAAGGCTCCCAGATCAAATGTTTTTAAATAAATCAATAGTACTTGCATGGCTTTTTCTAACCTAATTTTAAAAGTCATGCAGGCACATTTCCACTGCTTTCCACTCATCAAGGTATTAAGAAAAACACTACCAGTTTCAATAAGAGAGCACAGACCCCCATCTTTGATGGGAAGAATGACCAAAAAAATTGTGAACACATTTGTAAATCACTGCACTTCTTCTGAGAGGGCTTTTTGGCTAGCCCATGTAAGAACCCCCTCTCCCCTACCCCAGCACTGTGGCACTCTATCCACTTACCCTGCTTTATCTTCCTTTACAGCTCATAGGTCTTAACAGATAATGCATGCTATACTTGTCGGATACTCGATTGTTGTATCTCATCCACTAGAATGTAGGTTCCATGATGGTAAGAACACTGTCTTGTAGCCCCAGCCAGTTAGAACAATTCCTGACACAGAGCAGGCCTCCATAAAGGTCCTTGAATATGGGCTCATTGGGAGCACACAAAACAAGCTCTGAAGTAAAACTTGGAAAATCAAGAAAAGTCCTTAAAAAACTAGCACTGGGCACTGCTGTTATATTATCTTTTCGTCTTGATGAATTGCGTGAACTAAGAAAACTGGCAGATCTGTGAGTTAAGAATGCAGTCCTAATTAGCTTATACTTCTCCACTCAAAGGAGCCACATTGTCTTCTTTACTGACAAAAAGATTCCTTCCTACAGCAGGTGTGTTTTTGCCTGGGACTGCTACAGTGTGTCCTGGAGAGTGAGCTGCTCCTGAGGTTTCCTTTTACTAAAGCTGGAAACATTTTATGGTGGAGAGATGGGACCAGGTTACATCAATGTCCCTTCATTTAATGCTTCTGGCCCAGAGCTAGACCTCCTGTCATGTTGATGTACATCACTTTGATCTGGGAAGTGACTTTCAAGCTGAGATTGAAACACTTGGAGATAGGTTTTACTTGATAAACACATTTCATCCAAGAATCCAGAAAGTGCTTTACAAATACTTCTGCTCTCAGCCTAATAACTCAGCAGGGTGAAAGGCAGGCAGTAAGCATTGCACATACACAGCCCTTGAACTACGAAAGATTATCTGCCTAGTGAGTCAGAGGAGCTTGGGAGGGAGTGTTGGGCTCAGAAATAGCTACCCAAGATCATTCATCTCCTATCTTAGTATTTGTGTACTGCATTCATTTCAATAACACATTCCTTTTGAATAATCTACTATTTCCTCCTAATAATTCCCCAGAGTCCTGCCATATTTTGCCTCCGAGAATCCAGGTACCTGGTGCATGAGGGGAAAGCAGCCAGAAGTTCCCACACTGTTTAGCCTATTTTTGCCTAATTTCATATCATTTAGGTTTCAACTTAAAATAGATTCAGGAAAGAAACAAAATGTCCAATTAATGTGCTTTACCTGGAACTGCTATACTAGGAAGGGAGGAAGGAAGGAAAGAAATTTTTGTTAACTTTCTGTGTCTCAAAATGTCTCTAAAAATCATGATAATATTACATCCAAAAAATATTGACTAAGCTACGACCTTTTAAGTCATTTCAAGGAGGCTTTGATTGTTGATGTAAAGGGGAGATGGTATGGGGAACAAGGCAAAATTGCAGTGAACTAGGAGTGGAGAGAGGTAAATTCTCAATCCAGTTTTGCCACTAACTGCCCAACTTTGAATAAATAGTGTAATTCTGGTTTTAGTTTCCCATGTACAAAAGACAACTAATAACACCTACCAAATTTCCCCCTCAGCAGTAGAATGAAAGATTAATGAGAAAACGAGGTTTCAAAATTGTCTAGTAAAACTAGTAGACAAATAGAAAAAAAACATTTAATCATAAAAAAAATATTTATTGAATGCTGTGGGCTGAATTGTGCCAACCCCCAATTCATATGTCTAAGTCCTAACTTCCAATACCTCAGAAAATGACTATTTGGGGAGATAGGGTCTTTAAAGAGGTAATCAAGTAAAAATGTGTTCATTAGGGTGGGCTCTGATCCAATATGACTTTTTAAAAAGAGTCCTTATAAGAAGAACAAATTTGAACACAGACCCATAGAGAGGAAAGACCATGTGAAGGCATAGGGACAAGATGGGCAGCTATAAGCTAAGGCGAGGCCTCTGAAGGAATCAACCCTGCAGATACCTTGATCCCAGACTTCTACATTTCAGAAGTGTAAGAAAATAAATTTCTATTGTTTAAGCCACACAGTCTGTCGTATCTGGTTATGACAGAACCAGTAAACCAACAAATACCCTGCACCTGATATCTAGAGGGCTGTAAGTCTTCTCCCAAGGAGGATGTCATCTTGGGACCTTCCTATGGGGTCATTCAAAGGATGGATCTTTCATGGGATAGACCCAAATCATGGTCTAGGAGGGTAATAAAAGATCAAAGGCAGAGAGCTCTGTACCAAGTCCAGAGTGTGAGTCAACTCTACAAAAAAGAAAAGGAGTTCTAAAGGTAGAAGCTAAAAAGGAAGGGAATCAGTGTGATGTGGTGCTATTTTTTATACAAAGGATGTTAGAGAACAGTCTATCAGCACTGCCAGTATCTTCGGATCAGGGTCTTTGGACCTGTGTGTGAAACAGATGAACAGCCTTTCTCAGCAGCTCCCATCACTGGCTGGGTCTGAGGCTTGCCCAACAAAGGAGTCTAACTCATTCTGGAGTATTTGCAGTGGATTTTACCGTCCAGACATGATCCTTCAGTCTGTACTGTACTCTCTGAGCTAGTTATTCACTGAAGCTGATCTCATTGGCAGATGAGAAAGACAAAAGTATCATCCTACTGGTCTATCGGCGCAGTTTCTACAACCAAGAGATAATCTTTTTGGGGGAGATGCAAAACAAAATTCTAATGTAATCATCTAAGTAAGAGATAAACTCAAAAAAAAAAAAAAAAGACAGGAGGAGATAATCTAGTTGAAGGCAACAAGGCTAATACTGGAGAAACAGTTATTAGAAAGATCCATGAAGACATTAATAGATAGAACCTAGAGGAATTCCTGAAACTAATGATAAACTACCTCAGTCACATTTTTAGGTTCATGTTAGCTTCGAGTTTGGGTTATAGTGATATAATGGGTACCCCTAACTTACTTGAATTCTACACCTTCAGATTTCATGAATATCCTCCAGATGTAGCAAAAGTATTGTTTTGTAACATTGCATGAAAATGAGAGTCACCCAGGGTACTTTTTTTCTTCCAAGATTTTATTTAAATTCAAGTTAGTTAACATAGTATATTGGTTTCAAGAGGAGAATTTCATGATTCATCACTTACATATAACACCCAGTACTCGACACAAGTGTTGTCCTTAATGCCTATCACCTATTTAGCCCATCCCTCCATCCACCTCCCACCTAGCTACTGTGTTTGTTCTCTATAGTTAAGAATCTGTTACGGTTTGCCTCTCTGTTTTTATCCCATTTTATCTTCCCTTCCCTTCTTCTATGTTCATTTGTTTTGTTTCTTAAATTCCACATATGCATGAAATCATACAGTCACTTAGCATAATACGCTCTAGCTCCATTCCCATTGCAAAGGGCAAGATTTCATTCTTTTTGGTGGCCGAGTAATATTCCATTATATATANCCATTCATCAGTTAGTTGATGGACATTTGGGCTCTTTCCATAATTTGGCTATGATTGATAGTGCTGCTGTAAACATTAGGGTGCATGTGCCCGCTTTGAGTCAGTATTTTTGTATCCTTTGGATAAATTCCTAGTAGTGCAATTCCTGGGTCATAGGCAGCTCTGTCTTCAAACCTTCTGAGGAACCTCCATCTATGCCATATTCCAGAGAGGCTGCACCAGTTTGCATTCCTGTTCCAAGAACCTGATATGCAAGCTGAATAGGATTTAAAGTTTCCTAGCTCACTGATACTGTTATTTAGAATAAAAGCTCTCTTAGTTCAAGGATTATGGTTTTTGTTTTATTTTGTTTTGTTCTTTCACACACCATTATATTTCTCATGTCAGGCAAATAGAGACAATTAATAAATATGTGATGAATGAATAAGTGAAAGTATGCATGAATAAACGAACTAATTAAATGAAATATATCATTTCAAAGGTGTTTATGATATAAGGAATAACAAGATTCTATACGAATAGGTACAAAGAAAAATAAATTCCACAAGGAGTTTAGGGAATGTTCACGGTGGAAAAAGCACATTATGTCCAAGATAAGATCATGTAATAAATATTACAAGTTGAAAGGCCTGAAGATATGAGAAAAAGTAGCTTATCTTGGGAACTTCAAGTTCAATGTGGCTAAAGCTTTGATGGAGAAAGTGAGGATGAAGAATGAGGAAGGTGATAAGCCATACACGCTCTCTATACCATGTGTACTAGTTTCCCACTGCAGCTGTGACAAATTACCACAAATTCGTGGCTTAAAGCAATACAAATGTATTATGTTACAGTTCTACAGGTCAGAAGTCTGAAATGAGTCTCACTGGACCGAAATTAAAGTGCCAGCAGGGCTGCATTCCTTTCCGGAGGCTCTAGGGGAGAATTCCATTTTCTTGGTTTTTCCAGCTTCTGGAAGATGCCTACATTCCTTGGTTCATGGTCCCCTTCTTTCTTCACAGCCAGCAATAGCCAGCAGAGCCCCTTTTCATGCTTTGAGTTTCTCCTACCTCTTCTTCTGTCTTCACATCTCCCTGATCTGCTCTTCTGCTTTTAGGAACCCACATGTTTAGAATGAGTTCACCCAGATCATACAGAATAATCTTCTCTCAGTCACATTTGCAAAGTCCCTTCTGCCCGTGAGGTAAAATGTTCATAGTTTCTAGGGGTGAAGATGTGAACATCTTCAGGCATCACTCTCTGGCCTGCTACACCATGTTAGAAATTTTGGGCTTTATTATAAAAGTGATAGGAAGCTTAGAAAAATGTTTTCAGAAGGGGAATGATACAATCAAATTTGTATTTTAAAAAGATCCTTGTGTATGATTTATAGAAACTGGATTAGGGGAAAAATATTGTCATCCAAGAGGGATGTAATTTTAGTGTAGAGCAGAGAACTTTCTGGCAGAGATGAAGAATAAATGGATATGAGAGTCATGTAAAAGACTAAACAACAGGTTTTAATTGTTGGTTAGATACAGAAGATCAGTGTGAGAGTGCAGGCTAAGACAGGCGTATCCACGTCTCTGGCCAAGGTGACTGTATAAATGGAAGTGCCATTTACCAGGACAGTACAGAGGGAAGTAGTAGCTTTGAAAGGAGAGGAAAATAATGAATTCATTTGGAGAATACTTTGAGTTCAATGCACCATAATGAAATCCAAGTGCAGACATCCAGTTGGGAGTTATATCCAAGAGATTAGAATTCAAGAGAGATGTCTGACTGCAGACTTACCTCTCAGTGTCATTAGTAGGTACATGAAAACCAAAGCCCTGAGAAAGTGTAGACATTTTTTAAAAGACCAATTCAAGACAGGGCCTTGAGGATAAACAGCTGTTCAGAGACTATCTAAGGAGGAGGAGCCTACATAGTCGAGGAGAAGAACTGGGCAGAAGAGAAAGAAGAAATGGAAAGAGTTAGTGTCATTCAGTCCAAGGGAAGAGACTGTTTCAAACAGCCAAAATGGCCAATTGTATTGACAGCTGTGAGGAATTCAATAAGACAGGCACTGAAAGGACCAAGTGAGCCACATGGCTGTCATCACTGACTCTGGTAAGGGCAGTATCCTTGGGGAAGGAGGGCTGAACAGTGATTGGGAGGTAAAGAGCAGAAGATAGGGTATAAACTAGTCTTTCAAGAAAGTTGGGTAAAAGGAGGAAAGAATTTAAGAAGTAGCTAAAGGGACAAGTAGCGTTGAAAGAGAGGAAACTTTTTTTTTAATGAAAGAGAAACAAATATTTTGATAACAATTCCTTTAAATAGTGACACTGTGAAAGGCAAGAGGGAAATGGGGGTGGCTGGAAGCAAATACAGAGATCAGAAAGACTGTTTTATTTGCTTATTCATTTGCTTGTTTCTTTTTAATGGCAAAGACTTGAACACAATATATAACAAACGGAAAACAGTGTGTAGCAAGGAAGAGTTTTAATGGAGGACATACCCAACTGATCAAAGTCTCTGGGAAGAGGTGGAATCTGGAGACTGTGGAGGGATTGGCCTTACCTAGCCATCGCTCTGGATTAAGAGGCTGTGCTCTAGAAAGAGTAGGCACCAGCTCAGAGAAGTGGGGGCAGGATGTCTATAGGATTCTGCTTCAGTGGCTTTTGCTTTTGTTTTGTTTCATTTGTTTTTTCTTTCACTGAATGATATAGTAATTCAAGGAGGTGTTGCAACCACAAAAGATCCAAATAGTGAGGAGAAAAAGAAAGAAATGTTCAAAGCCGGAAAAACACTGCTGAGCTTCGGGACTAGGGGTAGGAGGGGAAGCCTATAAGTGCCAAAAAAAAAAAAAAAAAAAAGAATTAAAATTGAGAATGGTAAGGGGTAAGTCCTGAAGTGGAGAGTGAAGTGGCCAGGCCTTCAGTTTAGGACAAGCACAGTGCAGGGGGAGGAAGGCTTGGTTTACCAGGTGCTTGCTCCCAGAATGGCTGAGCCCAGTGGCTTAAATTTGCAAAAAAACCAGGTAACTGGAGGCTTTTTCAAACCCTGAGGGATGCAAAGTGAAACAGGGTGCTTCACCGAGTTCATAAGTTATTTGGAAATAAATGACTAATCAGTGTAAAACGGGTCACAGGATGACTTGCTAGTTTTCCTCATCACCATTATTACAAGTGTCGTTAGACTGAAAGTTAAATTACAAAGCTGTACAAGAATTCAACAAAAAAAAAGTTGAAAATACAAAGCAGCATGTGATCAAATGTCAAATGAGAGCTACGGTAAAAGGATAAAGCCTTTGATATTACAAGGCAGAAAAGTAGTAAAGCAATTAGACTGGCTTGTGAAGGCTTCGAAACAGGCACATGTCATGCCATGAAGTTGACGCGTTCTGTTATCTTAGTTTTGCCCCAGAGACCGTACGAGAGAATGAGACACCGCTTCCGATAGACTGCAGAATGAGCTCCTGGGGCGAATGGTCAGAATGTGACCCTTGCCTCAAACAAATGGTAAGTGTTCATTGTCATTCCCTGTGCTGATGTCCCCAAATGGAAACTGGGTTGCCAGTAGCTCTAGGAAAAGCACTAGGACGTAGGAAGCCCCCCAACTGAGTTCCAGACTGAGAAGCGAAGATAAGTATCTAAAGGGAAGAGGCTCGCCCTGCTTGTAAATCTGAATGTGGCAGACACTCCTAATTGAGTGTCATGAGGAACCAGATTCTATAGGAGAGACTGCTATCCCCAGAATGCCAGATGTTACTTCACTAGCATTAGTGACCTTCCATCATTGTAAACCCATAGACTCATCTGGGCGTAGAAGGCTACAGTGCTGTGGATGCAGTTTTAGATTGTTATCCCTTCTGGCATTAGAAATCCTAATGTTTCCACCTGGTTTTGTGCAGTTTCGCTCAAGGAACATTGAGGTCTTTGGACAATTTAAGGGGCAAAAGTGCGTGCATGCTGTGGGAGACAGACGACAGTGTGAACCCAGTGAGCCCTGCCTAGACCCAGAGGAGGACTGTGGCAATGACTTTCAATGTGGCACAGGTAATCCTTGAGTCCTTCTTGCTCATTGTGGGCTTCTGTGTGCACTCATGAGGAGAAAAAAAAAAAAAAAGATGCCTGCTTTGACACGCTTATGTTTGCAAGCGTGAAAGGGTCATCTATAAATGTTGTACAAAGAACTCAAATGTATGTGCATTCTTTCTCCTCTGTTATTAAAGTACACGTGATAACTTCAGAAAGTGAGGGAATTTGGCATTAGACACATAGTGTCTTTCTTTTTTTTTCTTTATTAAATATATTTATTGTCAAGTTAGCTAACATACAGTGTATACAGTGTGCTTTGGGAATAGATTCCCATGATTTATCACTTACATACAACACCAGTGCTCATCCCAAGTGCCCTCCTCAGTGCCTGTCATGCATTTTCCCCTCCCCCCATCAACCGTCAGTTTGTTCTCTGTATTTAAGAGTCTCTTATGGTTTGCCTCCCTCTCTTTTTCAAACTATATTTTCCCCTTCCCTTCCCCCATCATCCTTTGTTAAGTTTCTCAAATTCCACATGTGAGTGAAAACATATGATATTTGTCTTTCTCTGGCTGACTTATTTCACTTAGCATAATACCTTCCAGTTCCATCCACGTTGTTGCAAATGGCAAGATTTAGCACCATCAACAATAGCTGACTTATAGAAGGAGCCCAACTGTCCATCAACTGATGAATGGATAAAGAAGATGTGGTTTAGAAATACAAGGGAATACTACTTGGCAATGAGAAAGAATGAAACCTTGCCACGGTGTCTTTCTTGATTTTGGTTGCAGGCAGATGCATAAAGAGGCGACTTCAGTGTAATGGTGACAATGACTGTGGGGACTTTTCAGATGAGGAGGATTGTGAAAGTGATCTCCGTACTCCCTGCCGTGGGAGAGAAGTGGAAGAATCTGAACTGGCCCGGACAGCAGGCTATGGGTCTGTACTTGGCTTAAATGTTTCTACTTGAGGATGAAAGTGACCTCCATCTGTCCTACTGAGCTAGGGCAATGGAGGGTCTTAGCTAGGAGAGTAGCTTATGGGTCTGCATTCTGTTTGAATTATTCATGAGCTTGAAAGAAAGTAAAGTGCTGAATCAGTATCTCTAGATAATTTGGACAAACTGCCCAGCCTTAGTAGGGGATCTGAGAATCAGGATGATAGGTGATTATTTGAGTCCAGCAGGAGATAAAACACCTTGTTTATGAACCTCTGGAAGACCATAGCAACGTCAAAGTGATATATTAATACTTGAAATTGAAATGGCCAGTGGTTGGTCTGGCAACTCAGTTCAAATATTTGAATTGTCAGCAAGGCTTCCTTCCACTGGAACTTGTCCTGGATCTCTACCTGGTTGTAAGTTCCCAGGAGATTCTGGCCTTGTAGAGTTGACCCAAGAGGAATAGGGCAGAAGAAGGGGTTCTGATGCCTGAGGGCAACGGTGTTGAGACTCTGGTTCTCATTAGAAGGTGAAGTTCCACTCATTTTCTATACATAGGGGCTCTGGACATCTAAGCTCAGATGAGAAGTCTTGGAAAGTTTAGAACTCAGAGTTCTACAGAATAAGGACCATTACCCAGAGATCTGTGCCCTAGGAATTAGGAAAATGACGTAAGCCCCAGGTGCTATTCTATTCCATATAGTCAGAGAACACACCAAGAATGTCTACAGCACACTTTCCAATTGTGGTTCTGAGCTGTTTTTAGTAAAAGTACCTTGGGTAGTTTTGTTGACAAATTGTACTCAACAGAGACACAGCTGTTCCCACATCCAGTGGGATATTGACAAGATGGCACATGGCTCTGTTTTGTTGCCTGTAGTGCAATGTGTCTTATCAACCTCATAATCCCAAGGGCCTGGTTCATCATAGGCACTCATTAAATACTGGTAGGTATATAGGTGAATTGATTGATTGATTGATTGATTGATTGATTGATTGGAATAAGTGCTTCTAAAAATACTGTCAATTGGCATCAGGTAAGATTGAAAATTGGGTACCTGGAAAGAAATTCAGGTTCAGGACTCGAGTCCTGGAGATGGGGATAGGGAGAAGAAAGAAGATGTGGGTGATGGTAAAAGCAAGGCTAATAGAGGAGGAACTAAGGAATTGGTTCTCAACCAGAGGTGATTTTTTTCTCCAGAGGACATTTAGCAATGTCTGGAAACTATTCTGCTGGTCACAACAGTGGGGTATGGGATAAAGGACTCAGGGGGTGATGGAGCATTGCTGATAATCAGTGGGTAGAGGCCCTGGATGATGCTAACCATCCTGCAGTCCACAGGACCCACAAGGTCATTGGTGCTCAGGCTGAGACCCTATACCAATGCAGGGGGCAGTTTCTTTCTTTCTTTCTTTCTTTTTTATTTATTTCTAGGAGAGAGAGAGAGAGAGAGAGAGAGAGAGACTCTGAAATATGCTCCAGGCTCTGAGCTGGCAGTCAGCACACAGCCCGACGCGGGGCTCGAACCCACGAACCGCGAGATCATGACCTAAGCGAAAATCTGCCGCTTAACCGCTTAACCGACTAAGCCACCCAGGTGCCCCGGCAGGGGGCAGTTTCTAAGGCAAGGCCCTTGCATCAGGTTTGGCTACAAATGGAAATGTCTCCTCTCTCTAAACCAGATGGAACTTGTACTTGTTGAATCACAGGAAGGAAAAAAGTCCAGGAGACCAAGAGTCAGGCACCAGATAAAACATTTCATACAACTTTTATTCACTTTATGAAATCTTGTCCTAGCAGCATTCAGGTATTACCCACTAATACTAAGTGTCTTTGGCCCTTAGTCTAAAGGTAGGAGTCTTGAATCCAATGAAAGTAGTTTTTGTCCCCAGACTCAGGAGGTTCTTTTAATAATTGTCAGTAAATGGTGTGGGGGATGTCCACAACCTTATAACCCGATGTCTGTGTGCTCCAGTGAGTTCTGACTCGTCTTGCTGTTTTCTTCAAGGAGATAATGTAAGCCCCTGGTGAAAGCCCATTATCACTTTATTTTGCTTTATTGAGGATCCAAAAAACAGTATTCTCTCTCATCTAAACAGATGGGTTTGAAGGTGGGCATTTATATGTTACGTATTTTCACACAATGCAAATTTACACCCTGTCTTATAAAAGGATAAAGAAATTGTAGCGCACTTAGCTGAAAAACAATCATTCATAACCTATTGGTTTTCCTTACTCAGATAAGAGAAAAATTTCATGTAATGCATTTGCTAGGAAGTTATATGATGAGGCATTCCAGAGAGCTGCCTGGGACTCCCTAAATACATCATGCTTTTACCACCATAAGGGCTGGCGGCAGGGAACGACATAAGGGGGCTGAGTATTCAAGACGGAGCAAGAGGGTGGGGCCTCAGCTTTGGAGAAGGTTGGCTGCAGAGGTGGAAAATGAGGTAGGTCCCCATAGAATAAGTCCACCAGCATTTTTGAATTAAATTCCCCTATTATCATGAACAAAAACCTATAACGAATTTAGTCTTCATAAAGCCTATTACTCTCCAACAACTTTCATTTGTGTAATGCTTTGAACTTTTCAGTATCTTTTTCTGCATTTTTTTCTCTGTAGCTTTTCATAATAACTCTGTGAGGCTGTCAGGGGAGTTATTATATTTATTCTACAGATAAAAACTGAGTGAAGCCAAGAAGAGCAGTTTAATCTCTTTAGATTCTAGCAGAATGTATAGTTTCTAGTGGAACTGAAGCCCAAGTTTCATCGACTTTTTTTAAATCAATTTTGTTTTTGTTTTTTTATTTTCTTAATGTTTTATTTATTTCTGAGAGAGAGAGACAGCGTGATCAGGGGAGGGTCAGAGAGAGAGGGAGACACAGAATCTGAAGCAGGCTTCAGGCTCTGAGCTAGCTGTCAACACAGAGCCCGACGTGGGGCTTGAACCCATGAACCGTGAGATCATGACCTGTGCTGAAGTTGGACTGAGCCACCCAGGCACCCCCAAGTTTCTCTGACTTTTATAAAACTAGATTTGTTTCACTCTCACCTTGGCCTTCTCTCCACATGCTCATCACCACCCACATCACCATCACTGCAAAGCCCACGAATCAACACTTTTATCTTCAGTGTAAGACTAACCTTAGAAAATGAAACACCCAAATCTTTGAATTAAGAATTTTGAAGAATAGTATAAATCAGTAATTAATTTAAAAAGTGTTTTCAAAATGACATCCTTTATTATATTTGAGATATTCTTCAGTCCCATTAATTACATATTTATTGACGATGCATCTCCATTATTCTTCAAAGGGCCTATGGGATATCTTGAATAGAGGTAATAGGAGTAACACCCTAGTTATAGCAACATGCTTATAAACTGCTTCTACACAATCCAATCTGGAAAGTCTCAATGAGCCTTATCAGCAGTCATACACAGTCAGATTCTTTAACACATGAAAGTCACAAGTCATTACCCGCGGTCAGGTCATTAACGTGTACGTGTTTTGCATTTGAAGGACTCCCACTTAAATTCTTTATGCTAGGAGAATTCCCTTGTATCACAAATGTTTCCGCCTCTTGCCTTGTAGGCATCTGAGATTCTCCAGAAGTGTTTAGGGAAATCCCCAACCCATCTTGCATTCATTGAAAAAATATAAATCCAAGCTATCTGTAAATGATGTACAGTATGTAATGAATTACTTTTTTTTAAAATGTGATCTAAGCATAACACCACTTCTGTGGAAGGAGCTTTGTTTTCTGTTTACCTGGTAAATTCGAACTGCCTCTGGTTCTAGATGCTAGCACGAAAACAGGCATCTTTAGGTACTGCCAAAATATACAGGGTTTTTTTATTTCCCAGGCGATGACATTCCATCCATGAGAAGTTTTCATGTTCTTGGCTGAAAAAAAAGTTGGCTCATTCTAGACTAGACTGACTGTCTCTGTAGTAGTGGAACCGAGTCAAAAGTTTTGAAACATTTCTTCCTTAGTTGTGCTTTAGACTGTGGATCAGCTTCATGGTAACTTTCTAGGGGGATCCAGCCAACTAGTCAATTTGCTGCTCTGTAAAACAAAACCTACAAAGTGGGATATGTATACCATGAGGTGCAAAAAGACTTTCTAAGGGGCAGGTAAGTTTTATCATAATAGTTTCCTCAACTGTGAGTGGCTTAATTACTCTATTGAACACACAGGAAATCTTTGATTATATATATATATATATATATATATATATATATATATTTCATAAACATTTGATGGAANATTCAAGTTATCAAGCCCATTCTCTCCTCTCACCTCCCCTTTGAAACTCACCTAGCTTTCACCTTCTAAAAGCAGAATATATCCCTCGCCCACCTAAATTTTACTATGTGGAGGAACCAAGAAACATCCCCAAATATTGCTGCTCAGCTGGACACCAACGCCTCGTAAGTCAACTGGTCTCTCACTCTTTTTATCCATGACACTTAAAGGTATTCTAATCAATTGTCAGACAATAAGCTATGAAAATAATTTTTAATGAAAAACTAGTCTGTGATCTTTTTTTTTTGGCACAAAACTCAGAAGATCAAAGAATCAAGTGAAATTGCCATGATAAAATTCCTCCTGTTCTTATCTACTTATGTACATGAGTAAAGTTTCTCAGCATTGACATCTATAATAATGGAAGGTGGGAGTACAGTTGATCCTGAATCTTGTCTTTTTCTAGCAACAAGGAATATTCACCCACAAGGGCAGGAACTCATCAATTAATTTAAAGACAAGCCCATTCATTTCCTTGAGACACCATTCCCCCCCAATTACTTATGTTTATTAACTACTTTAAAATTTGTAATACTTATTTATACTGATAATAATAACTCAATCCAGAGGAACTTTTAATTGATTAGACCCTCTGGTCAAAAGACATTAAATATTTTAAAATACTTAATTAATACCTTTTTAGTACAGAAAAGTATAAACAAATAAAACTTCCAAGCTAAAATAACATTACATTAGGTTAAAATTCTGTGAAATTGAAATAGAAATATGTAGTCAAGAATAAAAAGGGGGTAAGGACATAAAAAAAACTCTGTATCTTTCACTCATTTTGTAATGAACCTAAAACTACTCTAAAAAACTAAAGTGTATTAAAAAAAAGGAATCGAAAAGAATACTATAAGCTGTCGAATTGCTACAGCTATATAAACATTGCAGTGATTTGATACCCACCAACACTATGGCATTTACATTTCATTGGATTTATTTTATTATTATTATTATTTTAATGTTTATTTTATTTTTGAGACAGAGAGAGACAGAGCATGAGCAGGAGAGGGGCAGAGAGAGAGACACATAGAATCTGAAGCAGGCTCCAGGCTCTGAGCTATCAGCAGAGTCCGATACGGGGCTCGGAAGCATTAACCGCGAGATCATGACCTGAGCTGAAGTCAGATGCTCAACCAACTGAGCCACCCAGACGCCCCTCATTGGACTGATTTTAAGAAGAGGCAAAATACTTGTATTTTAAGGTGTAAATATTTGTAGCCTGTTGAGAAATTATACCCTTTGCAACTACTTAAACTTAAGAAGAAAAATTTTTAAGCTTTTTTTAATGTTTTATTTATTTTTGAGAGAGAGAGAGGCAGACAGAGCATGAGCAGGGGAGGGGCAGAGAAAGAGGGAGACACAGAATTTGAAGCAGGCTCCAGGCTCTTGAGCTGTCAGCGCAGAGCCTGACATGGGGCTCCAACTCGCCAGCCGTAAGATTATGACCTGAGCCAAAGTTGGATGCTTAACTGACAGAGCCACCCAGGCACCCCAAGATGAAAAATTTTAGATGTCAAACTAAAATTGTGCAGTCAGACTGAGTTTAACATCATCTTTTATAGAGGAAACAGGCAGAAAATCTGAACACTTCTCCCCAAAATCATGCCACACACACTTCCACCTCCGTGCTTTTATGCACACCATTCCCTCTGCTCTAATATCCCCTTCCTTCAAAACCCAAGTCAAATCCTGCTTCTTCTAAAACGCTCTTTGTGACCCTGCAGTGGAGTTTCTTCCTGTTGGAAACCTGTGTTGCACTTACCTGTGATACTCATTTGGCCCATGTGTATTCTTCTTCGGATTTTTTTTTTTAAGTTTCTTTACTTATTTTGAGGGAGCACATACAAGCAGGATAGGGGCAGAGAGCGCGCGCACGAGAATCCCAAAAGTTTGGGATGTGGTCTAGAGAAACGGAATAATTTCTGCTTTTGTGTCAAACTCAGTTACAGATGTGTGGATCAGACCTCTATCTTGGCCTCCTCTGTCTAGAAACATGTGTTTCAGATGCAGTCTAGAAGGCAATGACCTCTCCTCCGATAAGCAGAAGTGTACTTCACAGAGAATGCTTCTTGTTCATACATTGCTTTGAGCCCTACAACCCAAACTTAACTTCTTGTAAGATAAATAAGATTTCTATTTCTGAATTAAAGCTTTCCAAATAAAAAAATTTGCTGGGAAAAAAATTTGCTGGGAGGAAAAAGTAGAACTTCTGAGACTGCCTTGTGAGGATGCTGAAATTTTTGTGTTTCCCTTTGGAAAGTATAATAGAATGTAAGCCTGGAGGGAATGAGGTACTTGACAAGCAGTGAGGCAGCTGGAGGAAAAAGCTTAAGTTTAAAGAGAATGGGGAGAGAAAGAGCCCCAGTGCTGTTTCATAGATTAAAAATTACATGCATATGTTATACTGCCCCCATGAGGCGCTCTGTTTTCAAATAACTTAAATAGGTGGTGTTACAGAGTTGGTTCTTAGTTCACTAAGGGAGGTTAGCTGAGAGTTACAATACTGGAGTTAAGACTCTAGGAGCCAGATGGTCCCTTGCTCCCACCTTACTGCATATCTTTCATTGTGTGCTCTCCACAGTGCCAATGTTGCCTGGAAGTTTATAAAGTCTTCCTAAGATGTGCCTCCTGCCAGAGATGTAAGGCAGAAGGGGGCAGGCTCTTGCTCTTGTTCTTGATTATATCATGCATATATTAGGTGGTGGGGACATGAGCCAAAGCCCTCTCTTTCCACAGCTGCAGAGGACTGCCTTGCATTAACTCCTGGTATCTCCGTACCTAATGCTACTCTGTTCATTCTCAGCATCAACATCTTAGGGATGGATCCCCTAAGCACACCTTTTGACAATGAGTTCTACAATGGACTCTGTGACCGAGTTCGGGATGGAAATACCTTGGTCTACTACCGCAGACCCTGGAACGTGGCTTCTCTGGCCTATGAAGTAAGTCTCAGAAGCAAGCACATCGCCCAGCTTTTAGCTGAAAAGCCACCTCAATAAGTTTAATACTAAATAATTTGAAAAGTTCAGCAGAATAAGAATTTAATGTGAATATAAGACTGACTTAAAGAAAAAAAGGTGTGGCATCAATCTCTTTCAAAAATACACAGTGGTCTAGGACAATCCTCAGTAATGTGCATGTAGTGATAGAATTTTGGCAAATACCTAGACTCCATAAAGAGAGTCATCTAAGGTCTTGATAAAACTAAAAATTAAATTCATACTGATTTAAGTACTGGGTACACTGCTTACATGCTATTTAAGATCATTTTTTGCTAGCCTACCAGTGAAAACCCATCTTTATATTTCTTTCTCCTCCACCATTCCCCTTGGTAAAGCCTGCTTGACTAATGTGAATGGCCCTTTTCACTAACCTCACACCTCTCTAGCTCTTGTAAAGCTATTTCTTAAAATGATTTTTACCATACACAATGCCACCCCAAACGTGCCCACCTTCCTAAAAGTCACCTAAATTCTCTAGAAACATCACAACCTGGACCTGTCGATTTAAAGGATTAGTGTTTATCATCTTTAGAGAGATTTTGTCTAAGTAAGATATAAAAAAGAACAATAATTGGCTTATTCTGAACCAGAAGCTACAATAACATGTTTTCTTAAATGGTCTCATGGGTGACCCATAAAGTTTGTTTTACTCAGTTTTCACAGAGTCTTTTATTACTAGTGTCACTCACAATGGTTTCAAAAACACATACACTTTTAAATAAATGCAGTTGATATTTCTTTTGTTTTAACAATGTTGTAAAACAATACCTACCCACTGTAACCTGGCATGAAGTGATCATGCTCTCCCATGAATACTAAAGAGTTTAAAGTCTGGACTATTTGGCTGGCATTTTTTTCATATGCAACCACATCATCCTATTTTTTGTACCTGTAAGTCCAGAATAGAATCAATTTTCCCCCAAATTTCAGGGAACATGTTGGATTATTGATTTTTCCCTCTAATGCCAGGATTACCCTCTTTAAGCACATTTTTTGAAAGAAAGACATTCTTTTTAAAGAGTATTGAGAATGCTCCACTTTCTTTAAAAAAAAAAAAAAAGAATATACCAAAGATAAGGTGGCTTTTGTCATTGCTGATGGAAGAAGGGTTTGTTGTCTTAACTTTGTTTCTCAGGTCTGCATCACAATTTCCCTGTCTTCGTCACTGTGACTTAGCTTCTCTATAGGGGTGGGAATGGCTGCGAGTGACACAAGATGGTGAGGGCTGGGACGTTGCCTGGGACTGAAAAAGCGTCATTTGGAGAGCACATACAGTGTCTTCGCTTATTCACAACCCTGGGAACAGATGGGTTTCTGCACTCAGAGTAGTTATGATTCTACAAAGGCGATGTGTTGCTTACCGGGTATATTACTCACACCCCCGGGGGAGTTGGGAGCAGCATCTGGTAACCAAACACATTGGATGCGGACCTGGGTTTTTAGTTGGTGTCAATGGATGGGGAGTGCCGATGGAGTTGGCTGGGGGCTTGCCAAAGTCCCCACGTCACCTTCTTGGTGCTGCAAGCGCTCGCGCTCCCCCCACTCTAAGCTGTCACAGGCTTGGGAAATAGCCAAGTTCCTTTCTGCCATACAGAGAAGAACCTGAACGGAAATCTCTATTTTGGCTTCTCAGAAAGAATTTCTTTTTGCACTTTCTAATATTCAGTGTAATATTTTACCTCTTTTTTCATGCATATTATTACAGTAACTGAAGGCAGAGAATGCATTTTTTTCCTGCTGTTATTTTGGGTTTTTTTCTTCTTTCTTTTTTATTTTATTTTATTTAAACCCAAGTTAGTTAACATATAGTATAATAATTGTTTCAGAAATAGAATTTAGTGATTCATCATAACACCCAGGGCTTATCCCAACAAGTGTCCCTCTTCATGTCCATCACCCAGTTAGTCCATCCCCCTACCCAACACCCCTCCAGCAGCCCTCAATTTGTTCTCTGTATTGAAGAGTCTCTTATGGTTTGCCTCTCTCTCTCTGCTTTTATCTTATTTTTGCTTCCCTTCCCCTATGTTTGTCTGTTTTGCTTCTTACATTCTACATATGAGTGAAATCATATGATATTTATCTTTCTCTGACTGACTTAGCATTTTACTTAGCATAATACTTTCTAGTTCCATCACATTGTTGCAAATGGCAAGAGTCATTCTTTTTTTATTGCCAACTAATATTCCATTGAGAGAGAGAGAGAGAGAGAATGTGTGTGTGTGCATGTATATATATATATATATATATATATAGTCTATTGTGCTAATATCCAACTAAATATATGGATATGGAATATGCTCAGCAAATTTTCATTGGATGAATTCATTTTTAAATCCTATTGTAGTCACTCACTGACAATGATTTACTGTCTTTTATTTTTTGAAAGAATTTTATGGGCCTATCATGATATGAGGGATGTTCCTTAGTAAAGTTATCTTTCCCTTCCCACTCTCCTAGTGCCTCTTATCTCAAATGCGGCTCTGGTTCTAGAACACACTACATAGGTTGGAATCCCAGGTCTGCCCTAAGCAGTGGTGAGACCTCAGACATATTATTTATCCTCATCATGCCTCAGTTTACTCACCCGTAGAATAGAAATAATGATGCCTACCTTGTAAAGATAAATGAATCTAAAACACTCATGAAATTACTGGCAAACACTCAGTAAATATTTGTATTATTCTTTCTTGACAATATAATTGGTAAAAGACTTAGTTACAATTAAATGTGTAATTAGCAGTCACACTACAAGTCAAGGTTTATTGGCTACTTTGTAAGTCAGAAGTAATGACCAAGAACCACTGAAGCCCACAATTATGGGGAAGAAAACCAGTGACGGTTACATGTACAAATCAGTTCCTTTTCACTTGTTTCTCTCTGGTCCTCTCCACTGTTGTTGTTGAAAGTCACGATTTGTAAATCAGGTTTTAGGTTTTCATTACAATTTTCTTTAAACAGGATCACCATAAATATGTAAGATTTGTGAGATCAACAAAGAATTGTAAAATGCACTTGGATTATAATCATCCTTTCCTGCCCAACTCTTGCCAAAACCCTGGGTGACTTTTATATCCTGTGGCTGCCAATAACTTCTTGTTGCCTCTTAGTGTTCTGTGTCTATTCTATGACAGCCACTCACATCTGGAACTACATCCTTAACTTGTGTTCACTAAAACAGTGTTGTCTTTAAAATCTGAACATCGGGAAATCAAACATTTAACCCTTTGCCTCACTGCAACTGACCAGTCTCTCACCTCTCACCCGTATTTATGAGCCCAAACCTATCCTTGGACCCCATGGAGACCCAGTTCTTTGGCATCTATTTTCCTCCCAGTTGATCTTACATAACAAAGTAAACTCACCATGGATGTAAAGTATGGAGACAGTAGGTCAAAGGAGACCCCCCCCACACCCCCACTGGATGATAGGCCACCAAAAATGATGTGGGAAGTCAGGGAGGGGGGAATCTGCCAAAAGAAGAGTCAAAGTCAATTCCAGGAAGAAGATAATGATTTGAATGTTGATAATTTTGAGTGCGAGGATCTGTGTGATGTCTAGATGAAGTTGCCTGCAAAGAGTAGGTTATAAAAATGTGAGGGGAGAGAGAATGATCTAAGTTGGAAGCAGGAATTTAGAAATCATCAGCCTATAGATGATCGTTAAAATCTTGACAGCTCTTGAGATCATCCAGGAAGCGTACAATGAAAGAGAAAAGAACATAGGAATGAGACCTTAGAGCACACTAACATTTAAGGCATAGACAGGGAAAAAGATCTCTCGAAGATAAATGTAGAACTGTATAGCTAAATTTCAAGTTACCCCCAAATTTAGTAGTTAAACAATTAGGCTGAGGTCAGCTCCTGAGATTGCAGTCAGTCTGTTCTTTCTAGTTCCTTCTCTCAATTAGTGAGAGATGACATTGGTAATAATAAATAATATATGGGTTTATTATCTATCTGCACAAAGTCTTAGTGTTCTAACAGTTCTCCCTCTTTACCTTCTATTTCCAGTCACTCTCCCATCTCTTCCTTTCAGTTTGAACTCTGAAATATTTATTGGTTGCTTTCTATCTCTTCCACTCCCAGTGCCAGAAGTAATGTTTCTTTCTTTTCAAGAAGCATCAGCTCGATAAACCTTTAGACAGAGAGATTGAACTGACCCTTATAATGTGCATGGCCTTCTGGCCTCTGTCTCTAATTTCAGCTTCTCCACATCTAGTTATTTTGGTTTTTATTAAGAAACTTGGAGGGGCACCTGGTTGGCTCAGTAGGTTAAGTGTTTAACTCTTGATTTCAGCTCAGGTCATGAACTCACAGTTTGTGAGAACAAATCCCGCATTGGGCTCTATGCTGACAGAGTAGAGTCTGCTTGGAATTTTCTCTCTCCCTCTCTCTCTGCCACCTCTCCCCTGCTTGCATGCATGTTCTCTCTCTCAAAATAAATTTTAAAAACATTTAAAAAAAATAAAGAAACTTGCTTCTATCCTTACATCATCCTGCTTTCTAAAATTTTGCGTTTTGACTTCTCTTCAAAGATTTTTGCTGTTTCTTCATGATGATTCCCAATATTGGTCCACCTCTGAATGCCTGTCATTGAGCTCAGACTTGTTTTTGGATAAATGGATACTATTTTTTTTACCTTTTTCAACCCAGCTTCTGTCTCTGTACTTTCTAGAGTGACCCCACATCACTGTTTCTACTCACTACTATCATCCTGGCATAATGAGAAAGGATCGTTCAACAGCATCCTAACACCCTGACTAATATTCTCTTACCCCTATAAGCAATCCTCCACACTGCTAAGCTGATCTCTGCCAGTGCCAGTTTCTTTCTAGCCATGTCAGGAATACATGCAGGTTCTTACAGATTACACCACCCCTATCTTGCAGCCAATTAGAGCTAAGAAGAGCTCAGTCCTCCAAGAGAGTTATGGAGTGGTTTCCTGGTGCCATTTTGCTTGGCTTTGGCACTTCCCAGCACTGAGGACTGAGTAGAATGGTCTTCAGGTGCTTGCATTAGAGTAAGCTGTTAGGTGTTACAGGATAAAGGTCAGCAACAAGGAAGTCATGGCCTACTATAAGGAAGGTTAGAAGCCTATCCTGCAAGTACTCCAGATGAAGCCGGATAAAACCAGACAGGCCCAAGATGACAGGTGCCATGACAGGAAACCTCTGACCCAATTAAGAAGAAAAAGCAAAAGCCCTGTTTCTGGCCATATTCCACCCCTTAGTTAACAACTATCAATAAAAGATAAAAACCCAACCCCCCAGGGTACACCCTCCCCCACTTCAAGCTCACCTGCTCTCGTATCCAGAGAATGTACCTTTCACTTTAATAAACTTTCCTGTTTGTGTCACTCATCCACTGTGTTGAGTGTCTGTCCTTGAATTCTTTCTCGAGTCAAGACCAAGACCTTCCCTGACTCCCTCCTGATGGGTTGGGTCAAGGCCCGAGGGCCCGGGGTCTCCCCAGTTTCCCCAGCAATACTTCCACTAGCCTTAGATCTCAAGGCAACAGAAATCCTATTCACTTTCCAAGGCTAATTTCAAGGCGACATTTCCCATGAGTCTTCTTTATTTTACTAGTCAGAATTTGTCAAGCCCTCTTTGACAGTGTAGCATAGGAATTAACAGCTCAGCCTTGGAATCAGACTTTCTGGGTTTCAATGCTAGATGTACCACTTCCTAGCCATGTGACCTTGGACAAATTTCTTAACCTGTGCTTTTTTATTGGTAAGATGGGGAAAATTATAGAAATTATCTTAAAGATAAGAAATTAAATGTCTAACCCTACATAAACCACTTTAACAGCCTCTGGCACAGAGTAAGCACTCAATAAATATTCATTATTATTGTTAGCTATATTGGAGCTGCATATTAAATTTAATACATTTTTGTTAGCATCGACTCTGTGACAGACACTTTACCAAGCAGCAAGGCTGTAGTGGTGTGTGGATAAAATAGACATCTTTCCAGACTTTTTGGAACTTACCATTTGAAAGTCTATTAAATAAGCAATCATAAAAGAAAAGATTTTTCATTTTGTTTTACCTTAAGAGGCATGACAGCTTATAGAAAACAGATATGCTAGTCTGTGGGATTAGGAAAGAGCCCTCCCCACTGAAGAAGTGATGTTTATGCTAAGACTTGAAATAGGAGTGGGAATTAACCAGGTCAAGCTGAACAGTGTATGTATGTAAGAGAACTTGTATGTGTTTGGTTTATGGGAGGATGGGGGGAAGATGTCAGAGAGCATTCCAGAAAGTAAAAGCAGCTTAAATGGGTCCTGTGGTAGCAGAAGCATAGGCTGTGGAAATAGAACAGTGTCTAAAGGGTTGAGGTACAGTCAGGGAGAGATTAACTTGGAATAAGTCTAGTTTAGACTACCTCTTAAAGGCGGTGGGAAGACTGAAAAATTTTAAGGAGGGAAGTAAGTGACATGGTTAAGTTAGTTTTCCCCTTTATATTAGCACTTTTCCCAGCATGCCTTCCTTTAATGAAAACTACACACATTTTAGTCATTTCCATTAGATGGTAACTTTAGTTTCCCTATCTGAGTCCATTCAGGCTGGTATGACAAAATACCACAAACAAGGTAGCTTATAAAAAGCACAAATTTATTTTTCACAGTTCTGGAGATGAGAACATCAGAAGTTCTGGAAGTCCGCGATCAGAGTGCTATCCTGGTTGAGTTAGGAACCTCTCTTAGGCTAGAGACTTCTCACATCCTCACATCATGGAAGGGGCTGGGGAGCTCTGAGGGGTCACTGTTATGAGAGCAGTAATCTCATTTGTGAAAGCCCCTCCCAAAGGCCCCACCTCCTACCATCTCGTGGGGCTCTGGGATTTTAACATATGGATTTTGTTCTGTAAAATTGCAGACCATAGCATTCTCTGTGCAGAACGGTCCCCCACTGTGTGCTAGGGAATCCAATCCGGGCCACTGACTGAAGACATGGGTGTCTCCTTCTCAGACTGGAGTGACAGCCTATCACAGAGGACCTCTGGAAAGAGAGTTTAATCACTGAGGCTAGCAACCCTCCCACACATATCTGACCATTGCCAAGTTGGCTAAGAATTCTTTAATTGAAAGTTTTAATTTTTAACTGGGTTGCTCAGGTCAGGATTTTTTTTTTCCATGCAAAAAATAAATGTGGTATAAAAAAAAAGTTAAAAAGTCTGAACATCACAAAAGGTTATTCAAGGAAATAGAAGACTACTGCCACTCAAGATTTCCAGATTTCCGTTCCACTGTTCCCCTTCTCAAGGGCAAACACTCCCTGCTTTGTCTATTTCTCTAGTAATTTCCTATGCATACAAAAACCTTTTTTTGCTTGTTTGCTTTCCTTTATTTGTTTGTTTGCTTGTTTATTTCCTTTTTAACAGACAGTAGAAGTGTAAAGGTTAAGAGACAATGCACGACTCAAGTCTTAACCTTTCTGCTTAAATTAATTGCCATGCAAAAACTATTCAAAGCGGAGCTGACCTATAAGCCTTTGGGGTCATTTCTTTTCTTTTTTCTTTTCTTTTACACAAATGAAAGTATATTGCACATCTGTTACACAAATTGTTCTTTAATTATGAACATATTTAATATCTGAAAGTTTTGCTGTTTTCTCAGCCCTTCACATGCAGTATCTCACTGTACTATCTCATAATACCCTTTAGGCTCCCTGTGGTGAGTCTCTCTAGTTCACAGAAGGAATCTGACTCACGGAGAAGTTTCTGTGTCCTGTTCTCAGAATCATGGAGTCTGTCCCGGAGCCCAGCTGCGTCACTTCAATGCTTCACTCTTAACTCTTTTGTTCAAATACCTTTTAAATAATTATTTGATTTTTTACTTTATTCTGTGCTTATTTGGGATGGTTTTCTGTATGTTGGTTTTAACAACATTTCATGATTCTCTTTTTAGACCAAAGCTGATAAAAACTTCAGAACTGAATATTATGAAGATCATATTCAAGTATTCAAACAAGTTGTCCAAGAGAAGACATCAAATTTTAATGCAGATATCACTTTAAAATTCACACCCACTGAAGCAATTGAACAGTTCAAAAGTAAACCTCAGGAAACTTTCAAAAAGGATCTCTCAGGTCTTATAAATGCTGAGGGTAAATTTCGATTTGCATATTCCAAAAATGAAACTTACCAACTGTTCTTGTCACATTCGTCAAAGAAGGTAAGGCCAAACACTTAATACAGAGAGTATGATGGGATATTTTTCAAAATAGCCAAACTCCCTCTTTTTTATTTTTTAATATATGGGTTTTGCTTTATCTTTAAAGTTTGTTTATTTTTATTTAGAGAGAGAGCAAACAAACAGGGGAGGGGCAGACAGAGAGTGAGAGAGAGAGAATCCCAGGCAAGCTCTACACTGACACTGATGTGGGACTCAAATTCACAAACCATGAGATCATGACCTGAACCAAAATCAAGAGTCGATGCTTAATTCATGAAGCCACCCAGGCATCCCCCAAAACTCCCTCTTTTAAGTGTTTGGAGCACATACAGCTCATTGGAAGGAGAGAGAAAAAACTAATGGTAATAATAATCAACAAATCCTCAAATATGTAGCTAGAAGTTCAGGAAGAAGAATGTTAACTGGAGAACTGGATAAGATCTGTAGTAGTATAAATGGGTGAGATGTTTGGTGGTGATGAACAGAGAACAAGCGTATTTAGAACACAGAGCATACCTTTGGACTGAGATTGTGGTAATAGATTGTTCAATTTATACTACCTTCAGAATTACCATAAAGAATCATACTGAGGAATTTTGGTAATTCACTGTCATGCTTTACGCTGATGGCTATTTACATACTACAAAGTGTCTCTAAAGAAAGAATGACATGAAATTGTACACATAGCATATGAAACTTGTCTGCTTCTTTTGTAATCACACCCTTGATTTGAAGCTTTGCAAATGGGTTTGTTTTTAATATTTAATCCTAATTTAGAATTTTGTTTCATCACCTTTGAAATAAATATAGAATATACTTTCTGTAATCAGTATGATACTGGTAAAATGCTCATTCTTCCTTTTCTGACTACACAGTTCCTTATTTAGATACCCTCTCCTACTTTAAAAATCGTAATTCACTCTTAGTACTTATGCTCAATCATATAGTTGTTTTGTATGGGTCTGTCCTTTGTCTCTATATTAACACGCATAGCCATCCAAAGTATGCCATTGGAAAATCCTTTAAATCATGCAGCAAATACTTAATGTGGATTTCCTATGTGGCCAGGTGCTGTTCTAGGTACTTAGGATACATTTGTGAAACAAACTAGAAAAGATTCTTGTCCTCATGGAACTGAAAGTTCAGCACAGAGAGATAGAGAAAATCAGTGTAAGCACAAAATAGCAAGTACATAGTACTTAAAAAGCGTTAAGTGCTATGCAATAAAGTGGAAAGTAGAGTTACAGAAGGGAAATCAGGAGTGCTGGGAAAATGGCAATAGTAAAAAGAAAGCTCAAAGAAATCTGCGCAAAGGTTTGAAGGAGAGGAAATAACCAAATAGTCATATTTGGGATGAAGTACCTGGCAAAAGGAAATGCTAGAGACAAGCCTGTAAGGTGGGAACTTATCTGTTCATTGGGCTAGAGTGAACCAGAAGGAGAACAAGTTAGAAATATTACCCTGAACCAGATCATCAAATTTAGCTTTTTCTCTGAGTGACATGAGAGGTCACTAGAATTTTGTTTTGAATAGAAGATTGACATACTCTAATACATTTTAAATGAGAAGAAACATGAAAGTTAAGAGCAAAAGCAAGATTTGTTGACAGCTATTGTAAGAATCTGGGTGAGTGATGACAGACACAAGTGTAGAGTCAAGCATGAATCTAAGGTTTTACACCTGAACAACCGGAAAGATGAACTTGATACCAAATGAGATAGATGGGGCACCTGGGTGGTTCAGTCAGTTAAGTGTCCCATTCTTGATTTGGCTCTGGTCATGATCTTACAGTTCGTGAAATCGAGCCGCATGTAGGGCTCTGTGCTGACAGCAATGGAGCCTGCTGGGGATTTTCTCTCTTTCCCCCTCTCTCTCAAAATAAATGAATAAAATTTTTGTTAAAAAAAAAAAGACTAAACTCAAGAAACATCAAAAGAAAGAGAAAGAAGCAGTAGAGGACAGCAAGATGTATCAGGTATAATGCCCTAAAACCTCACTTCTCAAAGTGTGGTCCATGGATCAGCAACATCAGCATCACTGGGAAGTTAGAACCTCAGCTTCTAACCCAGACCTGAATCAGAACTGCATTTTAACAGGATTCTACAGGTGATGTGTTCGCACTTTACAGCTTGAAAAGAACTGCCCTAGAAGATAAGGAATATAACTATCAAAAAGAAAGGAGTAATTAACTGTGCCAAATGTGATAATATGTCAAAGAAGAGGGACTAAATAACTGCTACTGGCTTTAGCATTGTGAAGGTCATTGGTGACCTTAACAAGAGAAGTTTTGTTGAAGTAGTGAGGAGAGCTGAATGACTGGATTAGATTTTAAGAGAAAATGGGGAGAAGGAATTGAAAACAGCAAATCATCAGATGAGTGAGGCCAAGAGATTTTGTTTTTAGTACTCTAACACGAAAGCAACAACTTTATGTTTGGATGGAAATGACTTAAGATCTATCTCTAAAATAAGTGGATCCAAAGAATAGAACATCATTCTGACAAGTTACACTCCTAATTTTAGCAACAATGGAAAGGAATCCAAATATGCTTTATGTATCCTTGAGACTCCACTAAGAATTATTATGGAGTTCTCCTCAGGAGAACTCATATGATTTATTGTATACGGAGTAAATTTCTTTAAGATTTTTGTTGAAGACTGAATCACCAACGATCACATGAAGTTAAGTCATACTGTGTGAACAACTGTGCTTCCAGAACACAGAAAGTTTGGTGTGATGTTCGTATATACCAAGATATACTTTTAAAAAATAATAATATGCTTTAAACTTCTGTGCAATCAACATGTGTTAACCACTACTATAGGAGAAGAACCTTAAATGAACCATCTACAAAATCATAGATGTCCATTATAGTTTAGTTTTGGCCGGGACAGTCTATGGCTTACTCTTGGAAATTTAAGCCATCATCTCTGGGAATGGTTAACTCTTTACCTATTTAGGTCTCATGTCTTAAAATATTGTCTATCTTATTACCAAAAATTGAGTGGGGTGTCTGGGTGGCTCAGTAAGTTAAGCATCTAACTATTGATTTCCACCCAGGTCATGGTAGCAGGGTTCATGATATCAAGCCGTGTGGCGGGCTCTATGCTGACAACATGGAACCTACTTGAGATTCTCTCCCTCTCTCTCAGTCTCTGTCTGTCTCTCTCTCTTAGGATAAATAAATAAACTTAAAAAAAAATTTAAACTACATAGTAGAAGGAGCAGGGAGACCTGAGACCTAGGTTTATAGTACCAATCACTGCCAGTCTATTTTTGTGATTTGAGGCAAATAACCTGACACCTTTGGATCAGAATTTGCTCATCTGCAAAATGAAAAGATTGGGCTCCATCTGTAAGGTCCACCTTTTCTTTCATTGCCAACATTCTAAAATCAACTTAATGAGGTATAATTTACAAGCAATAACATGCAAACATTTTAAGTCTCCATGAGTTTTGACCATTGTATGTATTCACCTGTGTAACCACCTCCTCATACAAGATGTAGAACATTTCCGTCACCTCAAGAAAATTCCCTCATGCCCATTTTCAGTCACTCCTTTACCGCCTGAGAGACAAGCACTCCAGATTTCTCTGACCCTAGCTTAATTTCACCCATTCTAGAACTTCATGTAAGTGAAATCATACCGCACATACTCTTTTGCGCTTGGCTTTTTTCATTCGGCGTAATATTTTTTTAGATTTACTTATATTGTTGCATGTAGTGTTTTCCTTTTTATTGCTAAGTAGTGCTCTTTTGTGTAAACATAACACAATTTATCAATTCTTCTGTTGGTGGACTTTGGGGTTGTTTCCAGTTTTAAGCTATTCTGACTAAAGCTGCTATAAAAGTCCTGTATGGATCTTTCTGTGGTCTATTTTCTCATTCACTTTAGGTCAATATGTAGAAGTGCAATTACTGGCCATAGGGTAAATGTGTGTTTACATTGATAAGAAACTGCTAAACAGTTTTTCCAGAGCGCATAGACCATTCTACATTCCCACCAGCAGTGACTGAGAATCCCAGGGCTACACATTTTCATCAACGGTTGGGACTAATGGTATTCTGAGTTTGCCACCTTACTGGGTTAAAGTATCCATGGTCACTAAAAATAATTGTTAATTATTGCCTGGGGAAATTCTAGATTTTGTGATTTTTAAATTTGAAACAATGGCTGCTTCTTTTCTTCTGCTCCACAACACAGGAAAAAGTGTTCCTGCATGTGAAAGGGGTAGTTCATCTGGGAAGATTTACAATGAGAAGTCGGGATGTCATGCTGACAACAACTTTCTTGGATGACTTAAAAGCTCTGCCAACTACCTATGAAAAGGGGGAATATTTTGCATTTTTGGAAACCTATGGAACCCACTACAGTAGCTCTGGGTCTCTAGGAGGATTCTACGAACTAATATACGTTTTGGATAAAGCAAACATGAAAGAGAAAGGTATACCTAGAAATAGAGCTCTTACGTCTAACGCTATTTCAGCCAATCCTTATTCCTATTGCGAACCTCTTTCAATGATTAAAGGCTTTAAAATAAAGTCCTATAATCTGCTTCTTTGAGAGAACTCTCTCCTTGCCCGTTGGCGTCAAAACCCTGTTAAACAGCAAACAGCAAATTGACTTCTCCCTCAAACACAATGACTTGGTCATGAACTACTCAGCAGCACTACTGAGAAATGCACAAAATTCTACTGCAACTTAATATCAGTTGGTGATGCTGCTTTTAGTGAAATACTACTTAAAAACTGGAAAAAGTTTAAGAGACATAATTTACGTAATCTGTTTCTTAATTAATAAATGGATTCAATTATGTGTTGACAATAATTTTCCAAGGGACTTTTCAGCAAGGAAGGAAAATATTGTTTTAAATTGTCTCTTAGGGAGGACGGAAAAAGTAATGTTAAGATATAAGTCTAATGTCATGAGGCAAAGGCAGAAAACTAGGTTTATCTCATAGTATGACAAGTTTAATCAGATGGTGGTACTAGAATTCAGTCCATGTTGGGTAGATGTCTGACCACGCTCAAAATTATGGGAAAGAAGGCCATGGTTGATCAGCAATGTCTGCCAGGTATCTAGGAAAGACCTATGTCCTACATAATTACCATACTGGCCCAAAGGTTTCATCTAAGCCTTTTAAGACTAAAGTACGTGCAAAATGACTGTGTCAATAAGCTTTAATTACTCATTTTGTGAGCAGTTATGGCTAGTTATAATATTCCTTAAAGAAGAGATAGATGCCAGAGTATATCTCTTTTCTCTGCTTTCAAAAGTGTGTCTCTTAGGGAGAGAAGAGTTGCCAAAAACCATTTCTATGGCTCTTTCCTTTAGTCTCTGTCTGTGTCAAGTGAAGAATGGGATATGGCTCTGAGCTTAAAGCTTGACACTGTCTGCACAGTTGGTAAACACTTTATAGATGAAACAAACATGAATAGCCACAACGAATTGCTCTTGATGCCTCATTCTAGTCTTGAGCAGGTAGAGGGACTGCCAGGAGAAATGGAATACGAAGTTGTTTGACTTTTACTGCCTCACAGGGCTATATCCCGTGAGAAAGCATAATGAAGTCTGCCTGGTCGGCTATTCTGATAGATAGTGTGCATGGGCAAGTGGCACAATAAGACTGTGTCTTGAGGGACTTGAAAATCAGAAGAGAAAGGCTCAGCAAGAGTGATCAAAACAGAAGGAACACTTCAGGCTAAGAGCTGCTTTGGTGAAAAATTTCCATGAACTACAATCTTTAATCTTGGATAACTAAGACCTGCCCACTTAAATTTACTTACCATCTGGCCTTACTAGACAAGGATCATTAGGTCAATCCTAGTATCTTTGAGAAGGAAGTCATCTTTCTCACTTCTTCAGTAGCAATACCTGAGGACCAAACCATGTCCTACACCTAGATTTGGGATGTCCACATCCTGTCTGGACATGAAGAGGTCCACAGCTGAGGCAGAGAATCTAAGCTCATAGGGATCACTAAGATATTTTCATACCCATCTTAGGAATCAATGTCTTTATGCTTCTCAGGTTAAAGTTGGAAATCTAGTATTCTGGATTCCTTGCAAGGTCTTCCATTTTTATCCTCCTTCTTCCTTTCTGGGGAAAGCCACTTGATATTTCTCAAGTTCTCACTATTTGTGGGCACACAAAAAATATTTGCTGAATAAATGAATGGTTAAGTGTCCCCAGATCCCTACTTCTAAATTTCACTATGAAATTCTGGGATTAACTTCACTTCTCCCCTTTCTTTTTCATAAAGCATTTTAGTGTGTGTGTGTGTGTGTGTGTGTGTGATCTGAAATGATAAATAAGAGTGACAACTGACATGCTCAATGAACTGAGGCAGTTTGCCCTTGTAATACAATAATTATTCTCTTTTTTAACTAAATAATAAGTGATATACTTTAATTAAATATTAGGATTTTTCTTCCTAGTAACTGTAGCGTCCACACACTATGGTGAGTCAGTTTCCAAAACCAATATCTACTAAGTAGCATTTATAGGACCAAAACAAAGTTGTCATGTGTATAATCCATCTGCTCATAGCAAGGAACTCGCTACCTTAATAATGAACAGGGTCTTCCAAAGAGGAATAGGAGATGTTGATGCATCCCATGACCAAATTAAGAAGTTAATACAGAGAAGTGCTTAATAACCAGACAACTCTGGTTCAAATACTAACTTGGCTAACTGCGGGATTCCATTGTCAGGTTACTTATCTGCTCTGTCATTCCATGTTATCTTCTGTAAAATGAAGATAATAGAAACCTTGAAACGTCAATGTGAGAATTACACTAATTAATGCATACAAAATGCTTAGAATGATGTTGGGCATATGATAAGCATTCAATATATGTAAGACATCAAAGTCTCCGTTCCATGATGTTAGAAGTAAAGGACTTTACTATACCTGCCCTATTCTGAGTGATGTCTCTTTTAAACAAGAAGTAAATTTATATGGCCTTTGTTATTAAGTTGACAAGCAAATTCAAAAGGAGGCCACTAGATTCTAATATGAGGACAGAGTGGGGCAGATATGACCTCGCATTTGAGTTCAGTAATAATATCTAGGAATTCAAGTATGTTTCTTACAAAATAGCACAATTGAAATTTATTTATTGAAAAAATTTGGACATTATTTAATGAGCTTCAACTAAATACATTAAACAGGTGTTGAACTAAGGGACGTACAGAGATGTCTCGGATTTAATTTGGAAGGTACTCTGAATGTTGGAGCTGAAATCACAGGAAATATTAATAAAAACGATTGTTTAAAGAGGGGTGAAGGTAAAACTGGTAAGTATGGCCTAACTCACTAGTTTAAAAAAAAAAGGAGGAGGTGTCATCAATGAGCCCTACCCTGTCACTATGAACCCTCTTTATTGTCTAGCCTCTTCATTAAACAAACAAACAAGCAAACAAACAAAAAACCTTAGAGTTATTTAGACTTTTATTTTTATAGTAGTATAAACACAAGTAACCCATGGACATGTATTCATTGGAAACACCATTGTGCAGGCCACACAGTGTGCAGCTCTGGGCAAGGCACTTACACTACAGTCTTTGTAGATTTGTGTATTTGTCCTGGCAATGGTAAAAGGTCAATGGTAGAAAATATCTTCAGCAAAAATCTCCTTTTATCCCTCTAATTTTTACAAACTCTCTGAACGGGCTAGGTCATACTGTATGTGACCGTGAAGAAAGGAGAAGACCAAAACCATTTCCTTAACTCAGCCTTCCACCTGACTCAAAACCCCTAACCTCACCTTTGTCCAATGAGCCAAAAGGTACAAACTTCCACTTATAAGATAAATAAGCACTAGAGATGTAATGTATGACCTAATGACAATAGCTAAGCATGTGATATATTGGAAAGTTGCTAAGAGAGCAGAAACCAAAAGCCTTCAGCCCAGGTAAAGGTAAATTTTTTGTAACTGTACAAGGTGATGCATGTGGTAAATATTTTGCAGTATACATGTACGGCAAAGCATTCTCTTGTAGACCTTAAACTTTTATGGTGTTTCAATTATATCTCAATAAAACTGGGGAGAAAAAAACCCAACCCATCCTTAACATTCAATCAGTGCATAGCCTTTTTAAAAGCATAAATATCTTTAGTATAAATATGGCTTGTGTTGTTAACACTTAGCAGATTTATAAGTATGAGGTAGTACTGGGGTGCTCAATTTACTATAATCAGAAATACCTGACAATATTTTCAGACATATAAATGCTTGCAACTTTTCTTTACAGAAGCAGATGATAGCGAGTAGGCAGAGAGAGGAAAGCCTCATATTTTAAAAAGCATACCAACTACTAGCATGTGGCCATAATTGGAAACCACTGATGAGTGCAAAAAAGTTGAATTTGCCATAAAAGTCCTAATTTCAATATTTGACCCTCAGGTTAGACTTAGTCTAATCACTCCACCTCTCTGAGTCTGTTTTCTCATCTATAAAAATGAGAAAGGAGAAATAAAAACCTTCTTGAAATTCTTTTCCAGCTCAAATAATTTACAGTTCTGTAAGATTCACAAAGGTGTGTTAAAAGTGGTTTAGTCTGGAGAGAGAAACTGAAGAAGAGATGGGTAGGAATTTGAAATGGAAAAAAATTTTGATTTTTTTTTACACTCTTTGATTTTTTTAATATGAGTTAGTTTAAAGAAAACTTATAGAAAATGTAATCATGAAGTCTGAAAACAAAAATTTCTAGTATATCTCAAAGGTTATGTTTAGTTCTCGTGTATGCATGGGCATAAGTGATGAATTTGGAATCATCAATGTATCTGAATCATCACACTTTTTTTAACAGACAATTGAAGTCTACAATTGGTTACTAATAAAAATTGTTCTTGCATATTTTGGGTGAAAATATTATATAAGTAAAATTCAATAGATATACTGGTCTATAATTTTTGAAAGGATTCAATAAATGTTGATCAAATGTCAGAGAACTCTAAATGCTTCACTTATATCCTCTTTCTCTTCTCAGTTAACATCACTAGTGATGACCTCATAGATGATGTTATTTCACTCATAAGAGGAGGAACCTCAAAATACGCATATGAGCTGAAAGAGAAGCTTCTCAAAGGAGCCAAAGTGGTTAATCTGGCTGACTTTGTAAATTGGGCCACTTCCTTAAATGACGCCCCAGTGTTCATAAGTCAAAAAGTAAGGAATGTTTATTTTCAAATAGACGACTTTAAAATTTTCTTCTTAAATGTAACTGTTGGTTCAGATGAACAGTTAACTTCATCTGAAAGAGATGTGAGCATTAGAATGCACTCCTATCTCATCCCTGGAAAGAAGCGTCACATAGAGGCAAGGGATGACATGTGGCATCATACCACCCCAGGATGAGTTCGGGTCTCTGTCCTTCTCTAAATGTGTGAAGTTTTCTGACCTCTGCAGCACTAACTTATCCAGGGCTTCATGTTTATTTTGAGGATTTAAAGAGACTGCTTGTAGGGCACCTGGGTGATTCAGTTGGTTAAGCATCTGACTTCAGCTCAGGTCATGATCTCATAGGTTTTGGGTTCGAGCCCTGTGTGTCTCCCTCTCTCTCTGCCCTTCCCTGCTCATTCTCTGCCTCTCTCTGTCTCAAAAATAAATTAAAAAAAAAAGAATGGAAAAAAAGATTGCCTGCAGTACAGACTGGCACAAAATAGGTGCCCAGGAGTTGTTAGTTCCCTTCCATCTACCCCTTTTTGTCCCTTGCCATCAGGTGGCATCATATCACCACTTCCCGCACAAGAGAATCTTTAAGGGCCTTCATGAAAGAAAAGTTCATAGGTCTCAGAAAATAAGACCAAGAGTGAGCAGTTCTTATGGTCCAGAAATTCTTTCTTTTTTGTATCTTGATTACTGGCTTGAGTTTATAAACCCATTAGTTCTTATTTCTAGGGGAAATACACTGCACTGTCGTAAAGATATAAATGTCAGTGTCATTTAGCCCCATCACTCTTCTCCCCAAACTAACTAAAAAGGTAAGTGTTTTCCTCTATTCCTTATTTGTTTTCCTATTTCCCTTTATAGCTTTCAGTTTTCCCTGTGTGTTTCACAATTTTCCCTCAGGTCAAATTATCTTTGACTGACCTCAATTTCAGTTTGATTGACTTGAGTTACAGTCATGTCGGCATTTTGTTAGGACTAGATACTGGAGATTTTTGTTCCTTCATCTCATTTTACTGTCTTTGAAGAATGAGTGAAGCTACCAAAACTATCTCATTTATGTGAAAGAAAGAACCCAGAAACTGGGGAATTGTAGTCTTTTCCCTTTAGATTGTAGAAATCTAGCCATTCATAGATGTGCTAACATGTCTATGAAACTTCAAATACTTTGCCCCACAGGTAGGGCAAAAAGGGAGAACAAGTTGGCGAAATTAGCTTGTCTGTATGTGAAATTAAAGCCAGAAGAGACACTCTTTGTTTTATTATGTTTAAATAATATTTAAATTCATTATTTAGAACTCAATAAAAATAAATCTGTCAGAAAATCTTAAATGAAAAAAGAATTAGTTTGGGAAGATGTTTACATCCAGAAGGACACTTAAATTGTCTTGTCCTCTCATCTCTAAATTCACCTGTCCTTGTATGGATCCAGGCTGGTGTCCTGAGATCTTAACCATAGTCCAGTATGTTCTAGAGCCAATTTAAAGAATCTCAAGTGAATAAAGCATCTTCTGAAGATTTACTACTAGATTTACCAGAATTATTGAAAGACCTTCATCAACTCTATGGGACAGTCCTTCTGGCTGGCAGCAAAATGTAGTTTATCCTATTTTCAAGGGCAACTATTGACCCCTAGATATTTGTTTATTTATTTGTTTGTTTGTTTGTTTATAGCAAGTGGGGGGAGGGGCAGAGGGCAAGGGACACAGAGAATTTCAAGCAGGTTCCACACCCAGCATAGACCCTGACCCAGGGCTCAGTCTCATGACCATGAAATCATAACCTGAGCTAAAATCAAGACTCAGACACAAACAACTGAACCACCCAAGTGCCCTGATAACCAGATGCTTAGATTAGTAGGCATTCCATCTAAAATACCTGTGTAAGTTTCCTTCTTCATACATGGGAAGTCTGGACTTTTTGGATCAATATTCTACGTAAGAAAATGGCAACTATAGTGAGTCACTCAGGAACCACTTTTAAAAATTCATCTTCTTGTAGCTAAAGTTCAGAAAATGGTAAAATTTTGTGTTTCTTTTTGACTTGGCTTTTATTCCCTAAAGAGATGTGAGATATAGTATAGTTTGATACTGAAATAGGTTCCAAGTTATTTCAATTTTACAAATCCAGTAGAAGTGGACTTTTTTTGGTTAATTAGAAGCTATTCCATGAGGTAATTAAACAATCTACAATCACTAACTAATTCTTTGGTAAATTGAAGCATTCTATTGTCTATAGATGACATGTTCAAACAGCAGGGATGGTCTTAATAACTGATCCGTCTATTTAACTATTCAAAGAATTGGTGAAACCTCATCCCACCCACACTCTGCACCACACTAAACTATTAACTCGCTTATGTTTAATCCTCTGAGCAAATTAAATCCATTATCTAGATACTAATGTTGCAAACAATTTATCTTGGAGAAAACATTGGAGACTTCTATTACTCTAAAGAATCTTACAGAGATTTTCTAGGTAAAACAGTTATATAGAACATAACATGACACAACATAACAGCATGATTTAATATATTTTTCCACACTAAACTATGAAAAAATAAAATAAAACATAAAGTAACTATGGCCATGCTCTATGAAGAAGAACCTCATGGCTCTGACTCTCCATTTGTCTCTATGCTTCAGTAGATTAAACCTCTTCTTGAGGAATGTGTTGACCCAGTCCAAGAATTTTTTCTCCGCCCTTCGTCATGCAGAGGAGATAGAGCCTCACTTTCAGTATTCACTTTTGTCAGCTTCAACTTTCATGGAAATACATTATTTCTATTTCCAGCTGTCCTGAATGTTAACAGAGCAGTTCTACATTTTATCTCAACAGAATAGCTGAACTTTGGTTTCTTCTTAAGCTTACCGCTACAAACTAGTTATAAAAATGTCAGCTGAGGAAATTACATTTATTAATGATTGCCTGAGAGACACAAAGTTTATTATTTCCTCTAGAGCAATAGCAGTAGAAATCAGTAGAGCTAGCATGTAGCAAATTGGCTTCCTGTAAAGTTTTGTTTTGGCATTATAAAAGCAAAGTTATATAACCCACTGCTTTATTTACTAAAAGGATGTTACATAATACAATGTCTTCTTTATGAGAACTCATGGGAGATATTACTCTTTAATCTCAGTCTCATGGATCATTTTGTTTCTCTTTTGAATCATGTAAATATTTTTTTAATTGTTTTACATGTATTTATTTTTGAGAGAGAGAGAGCACAAGTAAATATTTCTTAAATGTAGGTGACCATTAAATTCAGTAGTCTTACTCAGTGTGCTAGGAAATATCCCCAAATTTGTGACTCACCTCATGCCAGTAGGTCAGTCCTCCTAGTATGAATTGTGTGTTGCTTTTGCCTTCATCTTGCCTTTTCGACCCTCTGCCCTCCCTTTTTTGTTTCCCTCAACAATCTTCCGCACCTGCGTGTCAAGCTATATTAAGCACATTCTGCAGCAACGTAGGTAGTAACGAAGCATTTGCCTACCATTTTTGTTATACGGTGCAACTGTTCACAGGGAGGCACCGGATGTTAAAGAGCGTAAGTATTTCAAGGACCTGCAGTACCTCTGCCCTGTGTTGTCCTCATTACGGTTATAAAGATGTAGTGAAAAGCAGTCCTAACTCACTTGTATAGGGATAAAAATAACACTCAGATGGGGCACCTGGGTGACTCAGTAGGTGAAGCATCCAACTCTTGTTTTCAGCTCAAGTCATGATCTCACAGTTTGTGGGCTCAAGACCCACACAGGGCTCTGTGCTGACAATGCAGGAGTCTGTTTGGGATTCTCTAAATAAGTAAATAAATAAACTTTAGAAAATAAATAAACTTTGGAAAAAACCACTCACACTATCAACAAACTACATTTGGTACATAATTTAAATGGGAAGCCTATAAGAAACCTCGATGTACTTCATTTTATTCATTATTTTTTAAATATACTTCATTTTTTTAAATGTTTTATTTATTTCTAGGAGAGAGAGAGAGAGACAGCGTGAGGAGGGGAGGGTCAGAGAGAGAGGGAGACACAGACTGAAACAGGCTCCAGGCTCTGAGCTGGCAGTCAGCACGGAGCCCGACGAGGGGCTCGAACCCACGAACCACGAGATCATGAGCTAAGCGAAAGTCGGACGCTCAACCGACTAAGCCACCCAGGCGCCCCAAATATACTTCATTTTTTAAACTGTATTTCAATTTATTTGTAAGTTAACATGTTTCATGTTTCACGACAGATTAGATCCACTGAAAATATATCTACGAGTAGTAGAAAGATACAATTAGCTAGTGTAGGAGAAAAAAGAGAACCGTTTTCTTAATTAAGAAAGCCAAAGTTTATCAGAAAAAGATGTGGTTCTTCAGGAACACTGCACCAAGCGCGTTTTCATTGTTTTTCATCTTCTTGTGGGAGTTTTGCCTCCAGGGTTTGAGGATCCTCTGAAAGTATGGTCATTACATGACCTTCCTCTTTATCTCTTTGAACACTTGTTTATGCATTTCATCCACACTGTAGTTTCTCCATGACCCTCTATTCCTGTATCTTAGATTATCCGGCCTTGACTTTCTTTTAAAGGGTAAAACAAGATAAATCTCATTTCCTAAAAATCAAAATAACTCTGCCACATGCTTATGTTGCTCATGCCAATATGGCAATGTTACTAAGAGGCTACTTCTTCCAAATAAGTATGATATAGTTAGAATCTAAATCCTGTATACTAATTCATAAAAGAATGTGCTGGTGAACATTTGCGTTGACTAATAGAAGTTCTTGGTATATTCTGGATATGAGCCTAGTCTCACTTAAAGGTATTATAAATGTTGGGTTGTTTTTTTTTTCACTTGAGGACTTACACCCTTCAATGGTATTTTTTGTAACAGATATTCTCCTTTTTACTTTTTATTTTGAGATAATTTTAGATTTACTGTAAAATGGCATAAATAGTACAGACAGTAAACCTGTAAAAATAACACAGAGTTCACATGCACTCTATAGCAGACAGCCCCGATGTTAACAACTTACGTAACCATCGTAAACTAATCCAAATAAGAAAATTACATTGTCTAACCTACAGGCCCTATTTAAAATTCACCAGTTTTGGGGCGCCTGGGTGGCTCAGTCGGTTAAACGTCTGACTTCGGCTCAGGTGGTGATCTCACGGTTCATGGATTCAAGCCCCACGTCCGGCTCTGTGCTGACAGCTAGCTCAGAGCCTGGAGCTTGCTTAAGATTCTGTCTCTCTCTCTGACCCTCCCCTGATCTCTCTCTCTCTCTCTCTTTCAGAAATAAATAAAACATTTAAAAAATTAAAAATAAATAAATAAAAATAAAATAAAATTCACCAATTTTCCCCCTAATATCTTTTCTCTGTTCTAAGATCCAATTAAGCACCCACAATGCAACTAGTTGTAATGTCCCCTTAGTCTCCTCGATTCTGGGACAGTTTCTCAGACTTTTTTCATTTTTCATGACCTCAACATTTTTTGATGAATCAGCTATTATGTCAAATGTCCCTCAGTTTAGGCTTAGAGAAGATTGAGGTTATGCATTTGGAAAGACTACCACATAAGTGATGTAGTATCCTTCTCAGTATATCATATCTGAAATTATAATGTTGGTATTATTTTATTTTGACATAATCAAATATATATTTCCTTTCCTTATAGTTAGTGATGTTGTGTCCTATTTAAAATATTTCTCTACTTCAAGGTCTTGAAGATGCTCTCCTATATATTTTCTTGCAGAAGCTTTATTGTTTTGCTTTTACTTTTTGATCTACAATCAAACCAGATTTGGGTTTTTTTGTGAGTGATATAACCTTTGAGGACACCTTTTTAAAAATCTCCTATGAATATCTCATTGTCCAAGAACAATTCCTATCATTGATTGTATCTACTAAAATCAAATATCAGTCTACTTAGAAAGTGCTATGACTTTTTACTTAGATGATTTTTAAGATCTACTCCATTGTCTTTGTTTTTTAGTAGTTTTACTCTGATATGCTTATGTGTATAAAGAAAAAATTATAACCTTGCTTTTCATTAACAAGGTACCTTTATGTCTTTCACTGGCTTGTTATACTCTCAGCCATTAGTTCTTCAAATATTGCTTCTTAAACATTCTCTCCTTCTGGGACTCAAATTATGTGGATCTTTAACTTCTTGCCATATCCATTTTATTATTATTACTTTAGAGAGAGAGTGGGAGAGAGGGGCAGAGGAAGAGAGAGAGAGAAAGGGACGGAGAGAGAGAGAAAGAGAGGGAGAGGGAGAGAGAATCTTAAGCAGGCTCCATGCCCATCATGGAGCCCAATGTGGGGCTTGATACCATGTTCTTGGGATCATGACCTGAGTCAAAATCAAGAGTCAGATGCTAAACTGACTGAGCCACCCAGGTGCCCCTTCTCGCCTTGTCTTTTATGTTTCCTACCCTCTTTCTGGATTTCCCAGTCTTCTACCACTTTGTACATCATTGTCAGTGTTTTCACCTTACCTATATTCTAGCTCATTAACTTTGCTTCTGTTGTGTCACAGCTTCTATTTAGCCAGTCCATTAACTGACATATTAAAATATCAACTTACTGTTTTTAATTTTTTTTAACATTTATTCATTTTTGAGAGACAGAGAGAGAGAGAGAGAGAGAGCACATGAATGGGGGAAGGGCAGAGAGAGAGGGAGACACAGGATCTGAAGCAGGCTCCAGGCTCTGAGCTGTCAGCATAGAGCCCGATGTGGGGCTCAAACCCACCAACCATGAGATCATGACCTGGGCAGAAGTCGACACTTAACCGACTGAGCCACCCAGGTACCTGTAATATCAACTTACAATATTTTTGTTTATTTTTTCCAAATCCTCTGTTTTAAAAAGTAACTTCCAGTTTTCTGCTAAAATTGTTGATCTTCTCCCTTATGCCCCTGCCCGCGTAAACGTAGCTCTTCAAAAGTCTGTTCGGTAAATCAAATCTTGTCATCCTCACAGCTCTGCTTAAGTTTCTAACGTTCCTACTGATTCTCATTCATCTCACCTTGTCTCCTTGTGTACCTAGTTATTTTTATTGGGGGCTGAATATTATACTTTAAAAATTGTTCTAGGAGTAGCATGAGGCCTGGGATGATTTTTTTTTCTTGCAAAGAAAACATATGTTTACATCTGGAAAGCTTCTGGGGTTACAATGATTCAAGATTGTTTTAATGCAAACCAGACTGCAGTCTCTGCAGAGCTACCCCACTTTCAGTTCCCTGTCACTTCCAGGACTGTAGCGCTCTCGGTCCCAACCCAAAGCATGGCTTGTTTTCCTTTGCTGTCCCTGAATACCAACCTTTTTCCCCCAGCCCAGTGATGTGCTCCCTTACCTCAGCCCCTCTGAGGCCTGTTTCCAAATGAGGAAATGTGTCAAAAGGGGCCGTGGCTCAATAAAACTAGGCTCACCTCCCCGAACCTCCACCTTCTCCCAGCACTTAGCCCAATATGTATTACCTCGTTAGTTCTCCAGAGCCTTCAAGCAGATTTTTAATTTTGGTGGTTTTTTTTTTTTTTTTTGGTTTTATTTTTCGTTGTCCTCAGAGGAAAAAAGTTCAGTTGACATTATTTAATCCATCATTACCCTTATGCAATGTGTTTCTTTATCTCCTCTCTCTTGAGTCTTTGGATTCCAGTTATAAATTTGTAGCCTCCTGTTTCAAAGTGCTGCACCACTCAAGGGCCTCCATTTTTAATGATTTATTTACTCAAACAAGTCTTTAGAGTCACACAATTGAATTTGCTTATATAGATACTTTCTATATATGTTGTGGCTTCTCCACCATAAGAACTTTTTTAAAATTTGTTGTTTTTGTTTTAGAGAGAGAGAGAGAGAGTGAGTGGGGGAGTGGGGCAGAGGTAGAGAGAGAGAGAATTGCAAGCAGGTTCCAGGCTCAGCACAGAGCCTGACATGACACGGGCCTCCATCCCAGGAACCTGGGATCATGACTTGAGCCAAAATCAAAAGTCAGATGCTCAACTGACTGAGCCACCCAGGAGTCCCTCCAACATAACAACTTTTTGAATTCTGTGTGACTGGAATATTCTTCTTTCTGTCCCAGCACCTCAAATCTCAGCTGAAGGCTCATTTTCTCAGGAAAGCCTTTCCAAGCTTTCTTGATTCAGTTGTAGAAACTATGTGTTTTACCCCAGGGATTAAAGTATGCAGAAGAAATCATTTTACTTTGTTCTCTTTAGTTCTAATTAAATTTGACATTGAGATTCCATCCCTTCCTACTGCTGGAAAATTCATCCTTTATTCATTTGTTGGATGGGGTTCAGGGAGGTCTTATTGCCCAAATCAATACAAGAGCCCTAATGCTTCTGTTGGGGAACTGGGAATATATGTACATCCACAGTGGTCACCCTGATAACCTCATTGTTCAAACTCACATGTTCACGAAGTCAAGTGGTTCCAAGCCTTCTGTGCCAAGATTGCATGTGGGAGTCTCTGGCAAATCTGGATCGCTGGTCCAAGATATGGACCTAGCTTCTCTAGGGACTCTCTACTGTTTCCCCAAATAGCTGCCAGAGATTCAGTTATGGGTTCTTGCTCCTTGAGTGACATACTAAGTCAGGAGGAATCTCCTGCCTCGGTGGCATTCTTCTCACACCCTTTCTCCCAGTAAAAATTTCTCAGTGAGTTCAGGCTTTTATGGGTGGGGGGAAGCCAATAAAGAGTTTGCCTTTAGGGGCTTTCTGATCTTGGCCTTGCCCACAAAACCCTACTTTGACGAGAGATAGCAGCACCTGGCTACCTGCTAGAAAAGAGGAGGCAGCGGAAAGGCAGCACAAACAATTCACAAAATAATGTCAGTATGTTACCCTGAGAAAAGTTTAAATCCATGATTCTTCATTTTTAAAACACACGTACCCATCCCATATAGCACCTCTCATGGTTTCCAGTTTATCTGTGTGATTATTTTAATATCAGCCATCTTGCCTCTGTAATGTTATCTCTTTACCTCCATAAAGATCACAGAGATCACGGCTAACTTTGATGACTCCCATCGTCTATAAGCTAACTTCATGCCATAATCATTCACTAAGCCTTCGTTGAATTAATGAATGGATAAACAAATAATTCAGTGAATGGTACTGCACAAAAGCCATCAGTAGAAAAGTCCTAAAATTAAATGTTTTGCTTTCTCGTAGCTGTCTCCTATATATAATCTGGTTCCAGTGAAAATAAAAGATGCACACCTAAAGAAACAGAATTTGGAAAAAGCCCTAGAAGATTATATCAATGAATTCAATGTGAAGAAATGCTACCCATGCCAACATGGAGGTACTGTGATCCTGCTGGACGGAGAATGTCTGTGTACCTGCCCAATGACATTTACAGGAGTTGCCTGTGAAACCAGAACAAAGCAAGAAACTTCTCAAGGTGAGAGCAACTTATTTTATATCATTAAGGACAAAACGATGCATTTTGAGGTTACTTAATTTGAAAATTAGGTCTTGAATTAATGTGTACTAGCCATCAGGATAAATACTGAACAAATAATAAAAATGGACAAATCAGTCTTTATAGGTCTTTTAGCATTCAACTTTACATCTTCTACCTCTACATTTAAACAGAACTATAATTTTTTAACTGTGATAATTGACCCTTGAACAACATGAGTTTGAACTGAATGAGTCCACTTATAAGTGGATATTTTACAGTGCAGTACTATACATGTATTTCTCTTCCTTATGACTTTCTTAATAAAATTTTCTTTTCCCTAGCTTAGTGTATTGTGAGAATACACTGTATAACACATATAATATACAAAGTATATATTAATTAACTATTTATGTTATTGGTAAAGCTTCTGCTCAACAGTAGGCTCTTAATAGTTAAGTTTTGAGGGAGTCAAAAGTTATACATCGATTTTCAACTGTGTGTGGCGCCAGTCCAGAGAAGTTTTCTTCACGCAGTCTTATAAATACCCTTGCATAAGATTCACTTCTAAGTGAATACCTAAGACCTATGTCTTTTAGGTTTGCTTTTTCACATTGCAAGAAACAGATACAGACAACACAATTGCCTCCACAATTACAGTTAGGGTTTATGAAGATCTGAAATATCATTTATCACTGTTAGAGATACAAAACCCTCTCAAGATATTCAAAAACTGTTGTAGCAACCTAATCACCTTGTTGTTAATACTGTGATGACACTACCATTTTCATGACTCGATTTATCTCTCTCTTTATCACCTCTGCTTCTGTTTCTATCTTTTCTCAGTGCCTCCTCCATTCAAAATTTCCTAAGACTCTACAGAGGATGTCATGGTACAGAGCCCAGATGTCCCTTCAGGATTAAGCACCCATCCCCCCACCTCCTCTGAGTGTCACCTGCTGACATTTCACAGCTGAGTCTCTCTTCAGGAATTGCCCTGTAACAAGGAAGTGGCGCCCAAGGTTATGCTTCCAACCTGAAAGAAGCCTGTATCTGATTACTGGTCAATGTGGTTGTTATCTGATGGGCCATCCCTCTTGCGTCAGTTGGACAACTCGGGAGCACCATTCCAGCATCGGAGCTCCTCGTATGATTTGCTGAAGTCTCTGTTGCAAGAGCATTACAACTGAACTCCCCCTTGTTCCTAATTGTGCTCCTCATACTCCTAACATATTTTCCCCCAAACACACTAATAAATCTATTGCATACAAAATCAGGTTCTCGGAGCCTCCTTCCAAGGGAATGCTATCTGCTACAGAATCTGGTTGGGTCAATTGAATATTATTCCATTATCCAATAGTGTTCCCAATAGGATGAATTTCTAATGATAGCATAAACTCCTGGCCTTCCTTATGTCTGTTCCGTATATAGTGGACTGTTGCCAAGGCACTGACTTCTGTTTCAAACATGTATGGACACAATAGCAGGGTCAATTACCTAAAACAAGGTTTTTATGTGTTTGCTTTAATTAAAACCAAACACTGGACTGTGAGCACTGAAGGTGCTTGGGACTCATGGACTCATAGTAAGATACACATGTAAAAGACTAACAAAGGACTTGAATTTGGGGAAACTGTCAGAAGCTATTTGGTATTATTACTATTGATGCTTATCTCTACATCTTTTTTAAAATATGCAAGCAAAAAAGAAACACACACACACACTCACACATACACATGTTTATATAGATAAAGGTAGATGTCCTTCCTTCTCCATTTGTATTCTTTACCCTGTGGTAGTAAAGTATATACATTGATCCGTGTCTAGTTTTTATCACTTAAAATATATCTTAGAGATCTTTCCTTATTGTTTATTATTATTATGTATCCATTTTTTTAATTTAAACTAAAACAAAAACACTTCACCCATTTCTACCACTCCACACCCCCCCCCCCACCTCTCACAACCACCAATCTGTTCTTGGTATCGATGAGCCTGGTGTTCTGTTTGTTTTTCTGTTTGTTTAGATTCCACACATAAGAGAGATTGTATAGGACTTCTCTTTCTTTGTATGACTTATTTCATTTGCCATGATGCCCTCAAGGTCCATACGTGCTATTCTTTTTAAGGCTGAATAATATTCCATTGCAAATATATATACCACAGTTTCTTTATCCATTTATCCATTGATGGACCCTTAGGTTACTTCCATGTCTTGGCTATTATATATAGTCCTGCAATAAATGTAGGGGTGCATATATCTTTTTGAGTTAGTGTTCTCATTTTCTTCAGATAAATAACCAGAAGTGGGATTGGTGGATCATATAGTAGTTCTATTTTTCATATTTTTAGGAACCCCGTAATGTTTTCCATAATGGCTGCACCAATTCACATTCCCACCAATAGTGTAAATTTTTATGTAAATTTTACTAGCACTTGTTACCTCTTATCACATCCTCACTAACACTTATTATTTCTTATCTTTTTGATAATAGCCATTCTAACAGGTGTGAGGTGATAGCTCCTCGTGGTTGCAATTTGCATTTCTCTGATGATTAATGATATTAAGTACCTTCCATGTTCCTATTGGTCATCTGTATTTTTTTTTTTTTTTGGAGAAATGTCTATTCAGATCTTCTTCTGCCTATTCCTTAATCAAATTATTTTTTTGCTATAAGAGTTGCGTAGGCTCTTTGTATATTTTGGATATTAGCCCCTGATCAGGTATATTGTTTGCAAAAATTTTCTCCCATTCAGTAGGTTGCCTTTTCATTTTGTTGATTTCCTTTGCTGTGTAGAAGCTTTTTAGTTTGCTGTAGTCCCACTTGTTTTCTGTTTTTTGTTGTTTTTTGTTTTGTTTTGCTTTTTGCTTTTGATGCTTTTGCTCTTTGTCTTGGATTCAAACAGTCACTGCCAAGACCCATGTCAAGGAGTTTCCTACCCATGTTTTCTTCTAAGAGCTTTATGGTTACAGATCTTACCTTCAAGACATTAATCCATTTTGAATTAATTAATCCTAGCCTACTGGATTATTTTCCTACGTTTATCTCCTTGAAAATGTTAGACATGTTCATTTGGGAGTCTTTCTAAGTTGCTCCAGAATATATAGTTTCTGCACTGCAATTGTTTGTCTATTAAGTGTACTAACTCATTCGCATGGCATTTTTTCTAACGTGTGTACTTAGTAATTTTTTTATTACAGGCTTAATCCTCAGTGGAAATTGTTTCCTGTGGGAATCCTGTTCCTCTGGGTAGTCTTAGGTTCATTTGTTTCTTATGAACTCTTATTGTTTTCATTTATTTTGCACCAGTTTTTTAATGTAAATTTCTTGGCTCAGTTTCAGTATTTTGTGTTTCATGAATAATGAAGATTGAATTCCCTCCCCCTACATACATAATAGTTTTAAGGACACTAGTGTCTTCTGGTTGACTTTTCATACCTGACCCAGGATGGTCCATCAGTTCCTAGATGAGACACTTGATCATGGTGCAATTTCTTGCTGAATCTTCCTCTCAAGGAAGCGCTTCCAGACGTCCCATTTTCTGCAAAATATTCAGCTCCAGCATCCCATTTAAATTGGGACTGAAAACCTTACACATGAACTTTTTTAAAACTTACTCTTTACTTAAAGTAGAATGCTCAGCGACTTTCTTCTCCCTCAACCAATCCAACCCCCTCCTCCATTCACCGTGTGTGTTACTACTCCTGCCAGACCAGTGGTTCTCAACCTAATGCTCACTAGATTTACCTGGTTAGCTTAGGCCAAACCCAAAAACAAAACGGATGTCCATTCAAGCCAATTAAGCCAGAACGTTTGTGGTGGACCCTTCCTGGGGGAGTAATTCTTTTTTTTTTTTCTTTCCTTCTCCCTCACCTTCTCTTCCTCTTCCTCCTCCTCCTCCTCTTTCTTCTTCTTTCCTCCCCATCCACCCTTCCCCTCCCTATTCTCCCCTTCCTTCTCCCCTTCTACTTCTTCTTCTTCTAACCTCTGGTTACTCTAATCTCTAGCCAAGGTCACAAACCTTTCTTCTGGACCCAGAACAATTAACATCTCTCCAGGGAAATCTCCAGGAAAAACTCCAGGGAAAAATCCAACTGATTCCCCAGGAATCAGTTCTCTGTCTGTGCTCCCTGAGCACTTTTCCAGAACTAATGACATTTAATCTTCTTACACTAGATGAATATCCCTTTGGTTTGGAAATGTGTTTCATACCTTAAACCACATTCTGTTTCCAGCACCTGGACAGTATCTGGCACATAATGGTACAAGAAGATAATGGGATAAATAAATGGATGGATGGATGGATGGATGAACCCAAAGTTGAAGTCTTATTAATCATTAAGATTTGCTAATCCTTTGTTATCTCTAGGCTTGCCAGCCAAAAGGCAAATAAATAAAGCTGTTCCCTGGGATCATAGAAAAGTAAAAACACCAGAACTTTCCAATTAAGGATTCTGCCCCTGGAGATAGTTCTTGCTGCCAAATAAAAAGCAACATGAACATCCTATTGGCCTCCGAAATCTCCTCTCTCAGATCCACAATGCTTCTTTTCCTCCTTAAACTCCTATGATGTTTCCATTTTTCATTCTTGTATGAGGAATCAGCAGTGAACTATGCCTGAACTGCTTTCTCCCACAGGCAACGCCAATCTCTTGCTAACAAAACACAATTAAGTTACAAAGAGAGTGTTGGTTTTTAAAGTAATTGCCAAAGGGCTTTGTATGATTAATATGTTCCACCAGTTCCATTACCCCAAGTTCGTAACATGCAATTTCACTCTCGTATACATTGTTGCTTCTTGTTGGGTCATTGATTGGTATCTGCAAGCATTCATTCAGCAAATAACTTACTGAGTGCCTAGGGCAGGCATAGCACTCTGCTCTTCTCAGTTTTAGCTCTCCAGTTTGTTTCTGAGCGAAGAAGCGTATTTGTAACCAAAAGCAATCAGGTAACCTCATCTGAAATTGCCTCTTGTTCAATCATTTTATTTTATTTTACCAAAATAAAACCTACAAAAAAAAAATAACCAGCAATTTCAGATGGTCCAGCTTAATACCTAACCTTATGAATTGTATAAAGTAAGGTTACCCACATAAGAAAGTGGTTAAGGGAATCGACTTTATGATTTTATCCATCATATAGTGTGGTATTTAAGGCCTCAGAACTTTTGAAAAATTCTGACATACTCCCTCTCCTAAAAAAAAATACTCAAAATACAAAGGAAAAATGTAAAATCAAAATTAATAAATATTCAATAAACATAAATAATATAATCATGGCAACTCCATTGTTATTGTTAGTAAACATTTCCCACATATATAAATAAATCTGTTAGTTTGTCTTACTCTGCACAAATTCAGAATGCGCATAATTCCTGAAAGATCACAATAAATAATTTATTTGCAAATAATTTCAAAACCAAAACTTTTAAATATAATTTTCAAAAACAGTTTTTAAACCACTAAGTGAAAGATTATTGGATATGGGATGCATTTTAATATGTTAGGTGTGATATGGAGATAGAGCTCTAAAAGTAGAAGTGCCAGGCCTGTTAGGATATGAAAATAGGGTGCCTGGGTGTCTCAGTTGGCTAAGCATCAGTCTCTTGATTTGGGCTCAGGTCAAGACCTCGCTGCTTGTGGGTTGGAGCCCTGCATAGGGCTCCCTGCTGACAGTGCAGAGCCTTCTTGGGATTCTCTGTCTCTCCCTCTTTCTCTGTTCCTCCCCTGCTTGTGCGCTCGCTCGCTCTCTCTCGCTCTCTCTCGCTCTCGCTCTCTCGCTCTCTCTCGATAAATAAATAAACTTAAAATTTAAATAAAATTTTTACAAAAATGTTTTAAAAGAATATGAAAATAGCCCTGAGAGCTCAAATGAATTCCTGTTCCCTACCCCCAGAAACCTGGGTGAATCTGAAAGAATTAGGATTTGTAAAGTGCAGGCAAATACTGAACTCAGCTGTTAGATAATTCAATGTTGAGAGATTTTCTGCTGCAGAGAATGTGGATGAAGAGGAATTATCATAGTAACTACTGAGAATTCCTTGCACTCCTGTGAATTTTAAGCTGAGCCTCAACTAGACTCCCTGGGGTCAGCTTAATGATTTGTCAGAACCCCTCCTACTGGAGATGGTTGCGGGTGGGGGAGGGCATGTTCTCTGTTAATCCTGAGATCCTCCAACTTCCCTTCAAAAGTGACTTATCTGGTAACACATTTAAAGCAGGGTGCACTACTGAGACACCAGAAACTGCCCAACAGGCAGCTCCTAGGAGGAATTCTCTAGACTTAACTGAGGAAGATTCACCAGAAACTGGGGGAGATCGGGACCTCAGGCTGAGGCCTTACAGGGCTCAGCCTGGATTGTGGAGGTGAGAAAGCGGACTCCTGAGAAAGAAAGTCATAGCTGGGTCCAGGCACACAGATGGGGCACAGTACCACCCGGCTCAGGCAGATGGAGTGTGGTACATCCCCACCCCCACATGTTCTCTTAGGGGAGCACACCACAAATTCAAGGAAAGGAACATATCGGGGAAACAGCCCTCTGAAGCTCGGGCCCTACGTTCTGATTATTACCCTGAACCCTACGCATTATCAAGAGGACCTGGAGAAGGTGGATGGGCATTCATATTCCCTTGGGCCTAATGGGAAAAGAAGCTTCAGAGAATCACTACTTTTTTACACTTATCCCTTTTTATACTCAAAATTCAGGTAGCTTATTCATTCTACTGATCACCTGGCAGGAAGCAACATATACCTGTCAACTAATAAATGAGGTATGGGTCAACATCCTTTCCCTGGCTTTACATCACTGTCTCCCCAGGGCCCTTTGAATGGCTCCCCTTAGGTTTATTTTAAAAGAAATGAAAGTATTTCCCTGATGAGGAATGACATTTTACCCAAGGGATACAGGAGTGCTGATGCATAGGGACACATGCACCCCGATGTTCATAGCAGCACTTTCAACAATAGCCAAATCATGGAAAGAGCCTAAATGTCCATCAACTGACAAATGGATCAAGAAGATGCGGCTTATCTATACGATGGAATACTACATGGCAACGAGAAAGAATGAAATCTGGCCATGTGTAGCAACGCAGATGGAACTCAAGGGTATTATGCTAAGTGAAATGAGTCAGGCAGAGAAAGACAGATACCATATGTTTTCACTCATATGTGGAACAGGAGAAACTTAACAGAGGACCATGGGGGAGGGGAAGAGGAAAAATAGTGGGGGAGAGGGAGGGAGGCAAACCATAAGAGTCTCTTAAATATTGAGAACAAACTGAGGGGGGTGCCTGGGTGGCTTAGT
>NW_027529996.1:2823715-2904230 GCF_008692635.1 Crocuta crocuta
ATGGAAAGAGCCTAAATGTCCATCAACTGACAAATGGATCAAGAAGATGCGGCTTATCTATACGATGGAATACTACATGGCAACGAGAAAGAATGAAATCTGGCCATGTGTAGCAACGCAGATGGAACTCAAGGGTATTATGCTAAGTGAAATGAGTCAGGCAGAGAAAGACAGATACCATATGTTTTCACTCATATGTGGAACAGGAGAAACTTAACAGAGGACCATGGGGGAGGGGAAGAGGAAAAATAGTGGGGGAGAGGGAGGGAGGCAAACCATAAGAGTCTCTTAAATATTGAGAACAAACTGAGGGGGGTGCCTGGGTGGCTTAGTCGGTTAAGCGTCCGACTTTCGCTTAGGTCGTGATCTCGCGGTTCGTGGGTTCGNATAAAAGAAATGAAAGTATTGTCTCTTAATCACACACAAGCACACATATATAATGAATTCACAAACATCTATCTCTCGGCTCATCCCCAGCCCCCCAGCCTCTCCACCCCCAATTCATGTTCATTACCCACTACTATGCTGAGAGCAGGGAAATGGTTCAAGAGAAGGGAGTGGTGTGGCTTTCAACAAGAAACAAGTTACAAAACCCCCAAACCCAACATATGCCCAGGGGTGATAATATTTCCTTCATAGGATTTTTAGGCTTTTTATTCAGACAATGCATATAATGACCTTTGCCATTTATAGACAAACAATAAAGAGTAGCTGTTACTACTGTTATCGTGCAAGGCTATTGATACAAATCCTTCCGAATGTGCCTCTAACACTTATGACATTTAAAAAGCCAAAAAAGATTAAATCTGAAAACTGAGAATAATGTTTTACGGCAGAATGGCTTAGTACTTTCCTGTAAATAATTAGTGGGCTACCTTCCTCTAAATAATTAGTCGGCTCAGTGATTTTTTCTTAGAGGAGTTTTTTTTTTATTGTGACAAAATATACACACAACATAAAACTTATCATTTTAACCATTTTAAGGGTACGGTTCAGTGGCGTTAAGTATATTTATATTGTTGTGCAAACATCACCACCATCCACCTGCAGAACTTTTTCATCATACCTCACTGAAACTCGGCACCTAGTAAACAGTAATTCACCATTCCCTACTTCCTTTGCCCTGATAACCACTGTTCTACTTTCTGTCTCTGAATTTGACTATTTTAGATTCCTTATCTAGGTGGAATCAGAACGTTTGTTCTTTTGCATATATTTCATTTAGTGAATATCTTCCAGCATATATCAAAATTTCCATGTATACAATAGAATGTTGTTCAGCCTGAAAAAGCAATGGCATACATATCCATGTCTTTGTTGCTGGACACTTGGGTTGTTTCTGCCGTTGGGCTGCGATGAACACGAGTATACAAATACCTCTTTGAATCTCTGTTTTCACTTCTTTAGGGCACATAACCAGAAGGGAGCTCCTAGATCATAAGTTAAATCTATATTTAATCTTTTTGAGGGACCACAATACTGTTTTCTAAAGCAGCTGCCTCATTTTACATTTCCATCAGCAATGCACCAGGCCTCCCATTTCTCCACACCCTGGTCAACACTTGTTACTTTTTGGGGTTTTTAATAAGGACTATCCTGATGGATATGAAAGTGGTATCTCCTTGCGGTTTTGATTTACAGCTCCCTAATGATTAGTAATGTTGAACATCTTTGTGTGTCCTTATTGGCCTTTTGTCCTATCTTCTCTGGAGGAATGTCTATTCAAATCTGTTGCCTATTTTTTATTTTATTTATTTATTTATTTATTTATTTTTTTTTTTATTTATTTCTAGGAGAGAGAGAGAGAGAGACAGCGTGAGCAGAGGAGGGTCAGAGAAAGAGCGAGTGACAGACTCTGAAACAGGCTCCAGGCTCTGAGCTGGCAGTCAGCACAGAGCCCAACGCGGGGCTCAAACCCACGAACCGCGAGATCATGACCTAAGCGAAAGTCGGACGCTTAACCGACTAAGCCACCCAGGCACCCCAAATGTTGCCTATTTTTTAATCAGGTTTTTTTTAAATTGTTGAGTTATAGAAATTCTGTACATATTTTGGATATTAATTTCTTATCATATATAAAACTTACTAATGTTTTCTCTGATTCTGGGATTGCCTTTTTACTCTATTGATAGTATCCTTTGATTCACAAACATTTTTAATGTTGACGAAACCCAATTTACTTATGTTTTCTTCTGTTTCCTGCTTGTGGTGTCAGATCCAAGAAGTCACTGTATCTAATGTCAATTCTGTCATGAAGCTTCTCCCTTGTGTTTCCTTCTAGGGTCTTATGATTTTATAGCTCTTATGTTTAGGTCTTTCATTCATTTTCAGTTAATTTTTTATATGGCATAAGGTAAGACTCCAGCTTCATTCTTTTGCTTTATGGATATCTAATTTTCCCAGTATCATTTATTGATTTATTGATTTATTCTTTAACCTAGCCTAATAGAGTCAATCAGCCTATAAGGGATTGAAAAGAAGAAGAAGAGGTCAGGATGACACTGAATCATTTCACAAATTATGTTCTAATAAATCTGTGTCATAGCTACATTATAGATACTCTTCAGTCCTCCTTATAACATTACTAAATAGTAGATTAATTTCCAAATGGTGCTATAGAATTTAAAATAGAAACATTTGTATTCCTCTGATCAAAAGAAAAATTATCATTAGGTTACACCCCAGATCTGGCTAATTTTTTTAAAAAAATTTTTAATGTTTTATTTATTTCTGAGAGAGAGAGAGAGAGAGCATGAGCAGGGGAGGGTCACAGAGAGAGAGGGAGACACAGAATCTGAAACAGGCTCCAAGCTCTGAGCTGGCTGTCAGCACAGAGCCGGAGGAGGGGCTGGAAGCCACGAACCGCGAGATCATGACCTGAGCCGAAGACGGACGCTTAACCGACCAAGCCACCCAGGCATCCCGGGATCTGGCTAATTTTATATTAGGATAGATAATTTTGTATTTAGGTAGACTTCTTGCCTGAAAAACACTAATCTGTGAAATAGGGTATTTAAAAAAAAAAAGAAAGAAAAGAATGTAAAGCTTCACCAATACTTATCCTATACTGAAATGGAAATATTCCTATTTTTAAATTAAACAGACAACAAACTAAGGAAATGAGTAAGTATATTCATACCTACAATCAACTGACAGCAGGGAAATAATAAGAACTCAAGTAATAGCTGAGAGATTTCTTTTTTCCTTTGTCATCTTCTAAGTCTATAAAATCCCAAGGCACCTCTGTTTATTTTCCAACCTTTCTGGCCTATCCTTATTATGGGAAAGGAAACTGCAACTGAATGAATGAAAGAATGAGGAAGGACAAAAGGAGAAATAGATAAGTTTTTCATATATGACCTTTCTTTCACTCATTAAAGTTCAAATTATTATTAACAAATTATCAAGGTCAATGATCAACCCAATGAGAGTGTGTATTTTGATGACATCAGTTAAATTTCCTTGTCTTGGAGACCTAGTGAGGTAATAGGATTACAGCTTAGATTCTGCCCCTGAGAAGACTATATAAGTTCTGAAGAGGTGAGAAGCCATGAAAAGAACATAGCAAGAGCCAAGAGTAGAAAACAGTAAGACTCGACAGACCCCAAAGACCCCCCTAAAGCCCAAGAAAGGGTAAGATAAAAATTATAGCCAAAATAGCAAAAGAAAATCATAAGTAAATTTATATATAACATAGAATTATACAAACTTCATTCTTTGTCTCTTTGCTTTCCAAGTCAGTTGGCTTGATAGAAGACCTCTTAATGAAAGCTTAGATCGTTTTTCCATTGTCCTGTTTCAGTAGTTCTTTTAGAGATCAGTAAATGTTTGCCTGGGGTTGGCTTTAAGTTGTAAAGAAAATTCTTCCCTGCTCTTCCTGAATTTAAATACAATTTCCTCATCCTGTTGAAATATAGTGGGAACTCTCTGTTGAAGAATATGTTCATCTTTTTACTACAGCTGATAAGTTATTTCTTCCAGAGCACTGATGTTGTGAATGGGTTAAGGCCTGTTTTCATCCAAACTATAAAGTACAGGAGTGAAAATCATTTTGTTTTCAAAACAAAAAGTGAAAGAGAAATAAGCCAAATCAAGGAACTGCCCATTTCCTCCCGCACACCCTTTTTAAACATGCCTGGCCTTATCCTACTTTTTTCCTGCTACTTCCCACTTGGCTGTTCCATATCTAGCCACACAGGGAGACTAGAATTTCCTTGAATTTCTATGAATCTATTTTGCGAGTCTGAGTTGTTCTGTGCTGGCATAGCTCAAATGCATGCTGATAGAAAGAGACAAGTTTACAAAATGATGAAGTTTTAGCTGACCGGTTTCCCAGTTTGGAAACACGAGGGTCACCCAGCTTTTCTGGGCTTTAACTTCATCATCACAGAGCAGCCACGTAGGGACCACCTCCTAGTGTCTGCTGATATTTTGGTCCCGAGTTTTTTCCTACAGCTTCTCTTAATCAATAGGTTTCAGGGAAGGCTGTACACATGCAGAATTAGTGTGCGAACCGTATACTGTTTTTATCGGATTCTGAAAGGAACCCATGAACCCCCCAACAAAAAGTTTAGAAAACTTAAAGGTGCCTTAGAATCTAAGGATGACAGAAGGAAGTTTGCAAATGAATTCACACTGGAGGAGTTTGAAATCCAGTTAGGGAGCCAAACCTAATGCAGCTGATACAATGGGAGAACCATAAAAGGCAAGCATATCCAAGAGCTTCATTTTGTGGAGCAGTCTTCAGGAGGCCGGAAAAAGAGGGAGAAGAGTGAATGCGCAGAAGAGAAGGCTTCCTGGAAGAGGTGAGATTCAACATCCCTCTTTTCTCCTATCTCAGTGGTCTTGTCCAGGCATGTTCGTGTTGGGCACATAAAGTAAGTGATCATTCGTTTCTTCTCTAAAATGTTAGCCATTCGGGTTATAAAGCTGAAATTGTGCAAGGGTGTATAAGTTAATTCTAACCCTCAAGGCTAACCATTTTAACCATGCTCCTTTTAGAACCTGATAGAGACAACACCGACAAAGCTTTTAAATAGTGATCAGTAAGTAGTGTCACCTAAGTTCCTGAGTGCTGTTTCCCTCCCTTTTCTTGTAAATTGGCTTTGGAAAATGAAGCTGGTTTCTGTGACCCCACAGTATTGGGCCTCACTGTCCCCCTGGCCATCACCTTCAGTGAATACCAAAGTGGCAGACTCGTCTTACCCTTGCCTGAACAAAAACTCTTCTCTGGAATGCAAATTTATGAAAAGAGAATGCATGCCTAAGTATTTGAAGAATTCAATTTTTTTGCATCCTCTGGGCTACTTCTGCCTTTCACTAGCAGAAATAATTGCAGTGCCCATACGAGGAAAATAGAACTTTATCTTCTTCAGATGGTATCTCTGTATTGTCCGTCAGCTTTATTGCATTTCCTGTTTCACCTTCCTGCTCAGAACCTTAGGTCCTTAATTCACTTCACAGGAAATATACTCATATGTGATACTTGAAATATATTTTAAGTAAAAAAATTAAAACTCCTTGGTGGATTATGGGTTATGGTTGGGAGCTTCAACCCTTACCTGTTTTTTCTTTAGTCAAATTACTGCTGAATTTATGTCGATAACAACTAAAAATTACCTTAATTATCATTTGGAAATAAGTACAATTGGAAATGGAATTCAAGCAAATGAACTGAAATTCAAGTCTCTTAATCAAAGACTTGTCCAGTCTGCTACATTGTTAACGGAAATTTCTATATTTCTGTTCATGGTGCAATTTTTGTCCAACTTACTGGTACAGAAAGGGAAATCATGGAATGACCCAGAATAAGTAATTATCATGCACTGAATGGTGAAAATATGTTGTTCAACTTAGTAGTAGACAATTTCAGAACATCAAGATTATTTCTATCTGCAAGGCTTGCCTGGTGAGCTGTTCAACATCTTGCTGGCATGAGTCATCTGCTCTTCCTTTTAGAGATCAGGCTTGCTTGCCTATACCTTGGAATTTCTGGAAACTAAAAAATACTGATGACTGTATCTCAAACCTAGAGATTTTGATTTCACGGTCTGGGGTGAAGCCAGCAAACTGGAGTTTTTAAAAGCATCCCAAGTGATTTTAATGTGCAACCAGGTTGAGAACCACTGCTTTAGACCCTAAAGTGCTACCTGCACTGGGAAATAAAACTGTTTCAGCATGTTAAGTAGATAGGAGGCTTTCTGGTTAGGCTAAAGAATGTCTCCATTTCAAGGCCTTCTGCTGACAAATGTTTTATATCTAAAAACATGCCTCATTCCTATACCTGTCTTACCTTAATCCTCCTTTTATTCACTGAGCATTTATTATGTGCCAGAGGCAGCAAGTTCAGATTCCTGCCTACCCACATAGGTCCTGACCACTCCCTGTTTAAAATACCTACAGGTGTTAGGCAGTGTCAGGTTCTTTTCCACCCCTGGAACTTGTCCCCTGCTCTGTCTTCATGCTTTGTCCTGGCAAAGATTCTATCAATATTTCTAATCGCATCTTGATTGTGAAAAAGCATTTTCCATTTTAGAGAATAAATACTAGGGAACATCTTTTTAAATAAAGGATTTGCGTTGTCATGGTAGTAATTAGTATTAGCTCAGTATCAAGTGAAAAAATGTGCCTCTCTACTAGGTAAATGTGGTAGTAGATACAAACAAATCTAGAAATTTGCAACCCAAAATTAAGGAATAAATTGTCTTTCCTTTTCAAGAAGCAACAAAGATGATCTTCTGCCCTTGAAATTATTTTAGTGTCAGGCTATGTATTCAAAACAAAGGTGATAAATCCTTGTAGCAGAATGTGTTCAGACAGGTATTACAGATAATCGGTGGGATTTGGGATCAAACACCATGCCTTAAAGAATATCTAATTTACCAGCATGAGGGATTAAGTCATTCTAATAAAAATTGTTTAAAACCTAACAATGAGCTAGGTTGGCATATAGCTATATTTTTAGTGAATGCTATCCTATGATAAGATTGTGGATAGCTCTACAATTTAAATATTGGTAAGATAAGGTTAAATACTTTTGGGATTGTTGGTTAACAGCCAACATTTGGGTTGTTCCTTTTGTTCCTCTTACGATTATAGCTATGTTTCCAACAAGTACTATATACTCAAAATAGAAAAGTCAGAATGTCAGCAAAGTACAAAACAAGAATTATTTGTAATAAAACTCTGACCTAAGTCAACCACTGTTAACATTTTAGATTATGTGCTTTATTAACAGATGGACAAATAGATAGATAGATTCACAAGTACAGGTTGTATATAAAACAGGTTAATCGTGTACACAACATTTAATATCTAGGCACTTCTTTAAAAATTCCACGTCACCGGAGCACCTGGGTGGCTCAGTCGGTTAAGTGTCCGAGTTCAGTTCAAGTCATGATCTCGCGGTTCGTGGGTTTGAGCCCTGCATCGGGCTCTGTGCTGCCAGCCAGCTCAGAGCCTGGAGCTTGTTTCAAATTCTGTGTCTCCCTCTCTGACCCTCCCCTGCTCATGCTCTCTCTGCTCTCTCTCTCTCTCAGAAATAAATAAAACGTTAAAAAAAAATTCCATGTCACATTTTGGATTTCAAAGCTTCACCAGTACCTGTTCTCATATCACTAAAGTATAATAACTTGATAAACCTGGCCAGTTATACAAATGCTCTGAAGGCTGAGATAACATGCAAATAAACCTTACATATCAATGTGTGAAGGCTGGACAGACCACACAGTGCAAAATAGGAAGTGCACTCTGCGAAGCTAAGTTGCACATTCACTATCCGAGTTACAGCATCTTCAGGGGCACCGTGTGTCAGGCACATCAACTCTTTAAAATGGTAAGTAATAGATTTTATGACTCTACCTGGTCTCCTGGCAAACATCTCATCTGCTCTGCTTAGGGCAGAAAGGGGTGGGGATGCTGCTCAGCCAGGCCCTCCAAGCCTTCGGAATTTTTGCTTGACCTATTGTTCCATTTGCAAATAAAGCTGCTGAGTGTTATACCAGTTGAGTGTCTGTGGCTTCAGGATTTCCCCTTTCTGACTCTAGCCTTCAGACTAGAGGAAAGACTATGACTTACGGAAAGAAAAGCTGCATTCTTTGTCTTTGCCTCTTAAGATAGTAATGTAGCCAAGTTTCCTATTATAAGCATTTTGGATCCCAGAAGAGAACTGCAATGATAAATGTTGGACAATATTGCTGATGATGAGTGCCATTTTGACCACACAGTGGATTTTATCAAGGAGCTCTTTTGTTTAAAAATGCATTTTGTTATTTTCATTAAGAGAAACAAACAAAACCCAAATAGTCCAAACCTTAGGGACAAGTTGTGTTCCCAAAGTTCATTGAATATCATTATTTGGAGCACATTTTAAATAGTGACTGGGTTCCCAGTTGTACCATAAAAACTAGCTTAGCCTGTGATGTGGCTGAACTGTGGTGTTGGTATTCTGCTACACAGTTTCCTATTACTTCTCTGTAAAAATTGCCTGTGTTCTTATACATGTTGTCTTCTTATGCTCCCAGAGTCTAGAGGAGAGCTAACTTTCTATCCCATACGCCGCCTCCACCACTCCCCAGTTCCTAGAAGATTAGAGACGTCATTTTCCCTTCTCTCATAAGGGAGAGGATTGCTTGCTTTGCCAGCCCCTGGTGAAAAGACAGGGATTGAGACAATGACCCCTGCAGCTCCTCAGTTGGGGAAGGAATGCACAGCATTGAAATAGAGAGGGCAAAGCGTTCATGGGATGTGTTTGTAAGTCTGGGAACTCTTGAGCCAGAATGGAGAACTACAGAGGTGAGAGAGAGTAACTTTGCCATGGAGAAGAGATGGGGTCAAAGTTATGGACTCATAGCAGGGAGGAATGAGCAACCATGGAGGAAGTGGTGGCACACAGATCCTACCTGCAGCCACACTCTTAGAGGAAGGCAGTCATCTGTCAAGATGGCACTTACAAGCTCCCGTAGTGTTCCCAACTGGGTCTTTAAGTCCCAGGTTCTTAGAAGAGAGCTCGACTTTAATTACTGATAGTCTTTCCAAAGATAAATGAGATTTACTGAGTGATTTAGATTTTTCTCAGGGGAAACAAGATGAATAACACCATAAAAAAAAAAAAACCAGTTTAACTGGACACTGTGTATTTGGTGTGATACATAAGCAATGTTTTCTTAGGGGATTATCGTCTTCTTATTACAGAAGTAACACATAGTGTTAAAGAAAATTTCTTAGAAATATAGATCTGCAGAAATGAAACAATATATGTTTTCTGTGGTTTCAACATCTGGGGGTGATCATTGTAGTGATCATTGAAGTCAGTACAGATACTCTAGAATTTCATCATTTTACAATATATTTACAAATATGATTTTCTATAAGCCATTTCCTTATCTGTTTTTTTATTTGAAATATCTTGAATAATATCTGAGTTATGCTATCATTTTTAATAACGAATCAGTTTTCCATGATTCAATCATTCACATATAGTTAGACATTTAGATTGTTTCTTATTTTTCTTTCTTCATGGTAATATAGACAATATATTCATTTGCACACACCACTGCTCAGGAAAGGTGTAGAGTTGGTCCATGTTCTTTAGAACACGATTCCACATTTTAGAAGCAGAAGGACATGGCAACAGGATTCTAATTCTCAATAGCTGCCCCTGCGGAAATGGACTTGATATGTGAACTTAGAGAAATTAGTTTGCCTCATGGTCCTAAAATGAAAAAAATCGGATGATACTTGTTTGTATGACAGGTAAGTTTAGGTACATTTCAATTTGCTTAATTTTCTGGATGAAAAAGAAGGAACAGATATCTAATGCAGAAATTTTTGTATGTGGATGGTGGATGAAGAAAAGATCTTTTAAGAATACATTTGGAAGTTTTACAAAATGGAGCAAAAATCAGTTTTGGAGTTTCTGTTTGTTGGCTTTGCTCCTTTCATTCAACTTTCAGTTGACATGTGAGCTACTGACAAAAGAAATGCGCTATCACCCACACAATCTTTCAGCAAAGCTTCATTGAGCCTCTACTCCATGTGGGGGTTTGGCAGGGCGAGAATGAAGGGTGAACAATGCAGGTGGAGTTCCAGCTTCCTAGAGCTTGCACTTAGTGCAGTGCGACTCAAACTTTAGCATGCTTTGAATCACCTGGAGGGTCCGGGACAAGACCTAAGATCTTGCATTTCTAATAAGTTGTCTGATACTGCTGCTGATCCAGGCACTTGGAGAACCACAGTTTGGTAGAAGTGATAGATCAAATTTAATCTAAGTAAATATGTAAAAAACCTTGTAGTGACCTCTGAAAGAGGTAAATAGGAGCTGAGATAGAAGATAGAAAGGAGACATGCTCTTTAGGGCTCTGATCCCTGATAAAGTGATGTTTAAACCAGAGTGCTGGATCTCAACTTTGGCTGCACATTAGAATCATTTGGGCAGGGGGCGCCTGGGTGGCTTAGTCGGTTAAGCGTCCGACTTTCGCTTGGGTCATGATCTCGCGGTTCGTGGGTTCGAGCCCCGCGTCGGGCTCTGTGCTGACTGCCAGCTCGGAGCCTGGAGCCTGTTTCAGTCTGTGACTCCCTCTCTCTCTGACCCTCCCCTGCTCATGCTGTCTCTACCTCTCTCCTGGAAATAAATAAAACATTAAAAAAAAAAAAAAAGAATCATTTGGGCAGCTTACAAGTCATATCCATTCCCAAGGCGCCAACCAAGACCAGTTAAATCAAAAGCTTGAGGTAGGAGGTGGGGCCCAGCGAGGGTTGAGAACCACTGTGCCAAACTGTAAGAATGAGCAGCGCACAGGAAACGTGGCAGTAAGAACCACTTCAAGCAGAAGAGGCGGTAGGTACAGAAGATGTGAGGCAGGGGAAGGCTTGGATTGGCAAAAATGCCACAATGGCTAGACGATAATCAAGAGAAGAGTGGCAAGAAATGTTTTTAAGAAATGGGCATCAGCCCAGGGAGTCTATCTTATGTTGTTCACCCTAGCAGTCACTGGCGAACCCTAAGCAAAGGAGCGAGTGCCAGTGTCTGGTTTACATTTTGAGAAGAGGGCTACTTCTGAAGTGACATGCGTCCTCTGCAGGCAGCCTTGACCATACTTGGGGCTTAAATTTTGGCTTTTTCTCCTTCTTTCTTTAAAATTGGCCCTAATTTGAATGGAGCCAAGTTAGAGAATAAATAGCATAGGGTTTCTGAAAGGAACAGGTTTAGGAACCTTCAAATAATTTGAGTGGCTTTAGTGAAAACCCAGTTGAGAGCTGGTGTCCCAGGGAAATCAGAGAACATAAAAAGTGAGCTAGCAGGATCCTTTAAAGAGCTAAGGTTCCAACCCTCTTCTTTTGAAGACATGTGATTCTTTTTCTTGTCATGTAAGCTGGAGGGGCCCTAAATAATATGCTGATACCCCAAATGGAAATCCATTCACCTCCACGTGCTTCTCCCCATCTCCACTACCTGGCTTATATCATCTTCTTCTGCAGAAGGAGCGACACCGGCACAATCTAGCTTGATGTGTTCCAGAAAAAGAAAACATCATGTGCTATGATAAGGAAGTTTTAAGTCAAGGAGGAGGGTTCAAATCCTAAAGGATCTCTCTCATCTACATGTCAAGGCCTGTAGGAGGAAATGAGAGTCACTTCTTGGAACACATTTTAGCATATATTAGATGTGTGACACCCTTGTTCTTAAAGCAAGTGGGTGTGGGACTCCAGCTCTTGATTTGGTGACTTCAATATCACTTCCCCAATTCTCCAAGTTGCATCCCATCTGCCCTCTCTGTCCTCTCAAACCATTCCCTTTTCAAAATATTATGGTATGGGGGCGCCTGGGTGGCTCAGTCAGTTAAGCGTCTGATTTCGGCTCGCGTCCTGATCTCATGGTTCGTGGGTTCAAGACCCACAGAGGGTTCTGTGTTGACCACTCAGAGCCTGGAGCCTGCTTAGGTTTCTGTGTCTCCTCTCTCTGCTCCTCCCCTATTCGTTCTCTGTCTGTCTGTCTGTCTCTCTCAGAAATGAATAAACATTAAAAGCAATTTTTAATATTATGGTCTGAAAAAAATAAAATATCATGGCATGTTATGAAACAAATCGTATCACAAACCCTCACATACCACCCAGATTTCATGCATACTACCATTCTGCCATAATACTGCCATTTGCCATCTTTTCAAAAAAATGAAAAAGACAAAGTGAAAGCTCTCTTTTTGTCCTTCCCACTCCCATATCCCTCGCTCCAACAGCAGAGAGACACTGCTCTGAAAGCAGCATCTTGCCTACCCAGCCATGTTTTTATGTTTTTATTTCATCTGCCTGTGTATGTAAAATAACATATAGTACTGTTGTGTTTGGCTTCATTTGCTTATGATTTCTGCATATGCTTTTTTTTCACTCTACACTGGTATGTCTTCGAGATGTATCCATTTGGTCACATGCAGGCCTGGTTCAAATTATTTACTTGCTATGTAATTATATTGCAGTTTATTCATCTAGTCTCCCAACATTTAATTTGTTGTCATTATTTTCCATTTCAAATGATACTAGAATGGGTATATTTCTACACAGAGGGAATGGGCACCTTCAAGGTTATCGAATGTTAGCAAATTGTTTCCCAGAGTCATTGTAATACATCTCACCAGCCTGTGTGACAGTTGCCATTTATTTCTCTATATCGTTCCTGGGGCACCTGGGTGACTCAGTCGGGTAAGCATCCGACTCTTGATCTCAGCTCAGATCTTGATCTCAGGGTCTTGAGTTCAAGCCCTGCACTGGGTTCCATGCTGAGTGTGGAGCCTACTTTAAAAGAATAAATCTATATCATTATCAATGTCAGTTTGTCAGGTTTACTGATAGAGTTCTGAGAATTTGTTATATTCATTGTTGCTTTAATTTTCCTTGTTACTACTAAGATGGAATATGTTTTCTTAAATTTATTGACTATCCTAGTCTGTAAATCTTCTTCACGTGGTTTATTCATTTTCTTATAGATCATCGTTTCATGTTGTCTATCAAAACCCTTTATCCAGTCCTAGGTGGTAATCATGGGTCAATTATGTGCATTGTGAATTTTATGTTTCATGCTTCTTTTTTTCTTTATTTTTTGTTGTCTCTTTTTTATAGAGAAGTTTTACATCTTGATGCTAACAAATTTAAAAATAAGCCGTTTATCATTTCTGGTTTTGATGTCCTCTTAAAGAAGTTATTCCCTACTCCCAAATAGTAAAAGCTATTTCCTAACCTGTCCCCTTTTGCTGAACCTTTTAGAGATTTGATTTTCACATTTACAGCTTTAATCATCATGATTTTATTTATACTGGTGATGTGAAGTGGTCATCTAATATATTCCCATGTGGGTAACCAATGGAGTACTATTTATTTTAGTCTGTTCTCTTCTCCTACCACTTTCTAATGTCACCTTGGTCATATGTCCATTTCCCATATATGTATGACTCCACTTCTAGGCTGCTAAGTCTATCATACTGGCCAATACGTCTCATAAAATTCCAAGTTTGTTTCTTACGTCTTATTCATCTGCCCTGGATTCATATATCCTTTTGCCCAAGTGCATATGCTCTTGCCCACTGTCTAGCAATTTCTACAGTTATTGAGGATTTCCGTTATTATTCTCCCCAACACAACAAGGACCTAAATACAGCATAATTACTCAATGAACACAATCCTCCAACCCTATTCCTAGTTCTTAAAACTTCTCCTTGGAAGAGATGTGTATCATTTTCACTCACACTTAATTGAACAAAATAAGCCACATGTATCTCTGAAAGGACAGACATGGAGGGATGTATAATCATCATGCATTCAGGGTAATGGTAGAGATGGGGACCCATTTGGAAGAAAAGTATTACATATTACAATGTATATTGGTTTTTGTGTGACTGAAAACATCTTCATTTTTATTTCATTCTTAAGTATAGATTACCTGTGTATAAATATTCTAATTTGATAGTTACTTCCCATCGGACTTTATTTTTTGTAATGTTTATTTATTTTTGAGAGAAAGAAAGAGAGTGTGCATGAGAGTGATGGCAAGAGAGTGGGGGAGGGACAGAGAAAGAGGGAGAAAGAGAGAATCCCAAGCAGGCTTTGTGCTGATAGCAGATGGAGGGCTCCATCTCACAAACCTGGTCATGACCTGAGCTGAAATCACACTTACCGACTGAGCCACCCAGGCATCCCTCTTTCAGCACTTTAAAGAGTTATTCCATTGGCTTCTGACTTTTGTTATTGTTGGTATAATTGTGCTGTAAAATCTGTCATTTTCTCTAGGTGAAATTCCATATGCCCTTTAAGATGTTTCTTTATCTTTATGTTCTGGAGCTTTACTATATTTCATAGAGATGTGAATTTATTTTTATTTATCCTGGTTGGTACTCAGTATATTGATTTAATGAGGGGCCTACAACATTTTTATATAAATAACCAAGTAGTAAATATTTTAGGCAGCCTTATGGTCTCTCTTACTATTCAGCGCTACCACCGTAGCATGAAAGCATCCACAGACAATACATAAACAAATGGGCATGACTGTGTTCCAATAAAACTTTGTTCATAAAAATAGGTCACAGGCTGAATTTGGCCCACAGGCTATATTTGCCCAATTTAAAGTCTAATGACTTTTTCAATTCTGCTAAATTCTTAGCTATTATTTCCTCAAAACTCTATCATTTTATCCTTCCAAGTTTTTGTTTGTTTGGTTTTTGTTTATTTATTGTTTGTTTGTTTAGAGTCTCTATTAGATAAAATTTAGTCCCGTGCTATCCTTCAAATTTTGTATCTCTGTGTCTTTGTGTAATGAATTCCAAGTCAGTTTGTCAACTTCATCTTTCAATCCACTAAGTTTCTCTTCATCTGTTTCCAGATGACCAACTTTCTCAGTTTGCCCAGCACTTTCCCAGTTTCAGCATTAAAGTCCTATGCCCCAGAAGTTTCTAAGGCTCAGACAAGCCAGGAGAGGTGTTCACCCTATTTATGTTCAATCCATGTTTTATCCCATACACTGAATTTTTGTTTCAATGATTAAGTCTTCATTTCCAATTTTGAATGAGTTGTTTTCGCTTGTTTTTACCTAATATCTGCCTATTTTTGTTTCAAATATTCTTATATTCTCCTATGGATGCTATTCATATATTTGTTTCCTAATGATGCATGAAGTTGCAAAGTCATTTCCAGATTGCTCTATTATTTTAATTGAATAGATTAAATCTTCATCTTTTAATTATTGATTTTATTAGGGTTATATTTCTTGTTAACAGTTTTCTCTCCGTATTTTGGAACTTGTGTTGCAGGCCCATTTTGAGAAAGTCTTTTGGTTGGTTAGTTTTTTCATCCTAACTGCCTTCTCTAGTGTTGTGCTTCTCTCTACTACTTCTTCTTGAAGCCTCCAGCCCAGAACGAGGTCTATATCGACTGCTGTGTAATCAGGTTCACAGTAATAGTGCACATTGGGAATAGTCATTATTAGGTCACCTGGCATCTTGGCCCAGTTCCTGCTCTGGGACTGTGTCTATCCCAAGGTTTCTCAAATCAGCACTTTTGTGAATTGTGGGATATTTAACAGCATCTCTGCCCTCTGCCCACTGAATGTCAGTAGTACCCCTGCCCCCCTGGTTGTGACAATATACAGAGCATTTCCAGGTATTACAAAATGCCCCCACCATGACCTATTACTCTATTAAAACCACCCCCCAGTTGAAAACTGCTGATCTACCCTAAGGCAATTCTTAGTGGCAGGTCATTTGGTCTCCTTACATAAAGCTGGGATTTAAAAAAAAAAAAAAACGAAAACAAAACATATCTGTCCTTGCCCTTTCAAAGAGTGACCCTAGCTCAGGCTTTCAGGTTACCCTATAGAGCTGAAGTAACAAATGTCTTCATAACCTGAACCAACAGCTCAACTTACCTGCCCACTAGTCTCGCTCACAGCCTTATGTTTCTGTTCTGTTAAAGATAAACATATCGAAATGTTTATCTTTAAATTTTCTCATTTTATATTCTACCTATCACTGACATGAGGTTAGGTCAGTGAGAGAGCCACAAAACTTTAATTTATTGACCAGAACTTAATTCTTCTTCTGTCTTCTCCCTCACTTCCCTTTGGCTTCATATCTTTCTTTTTTTTTTTCCTCTATCCCTTCATCCTTGATAAGCAACACCAGGTAAACCAACAAAGTGGAGGAAATGTGTCATTGGGGTTGATGAACTAGTGGGAGGGTTAGTCCAGGGTCTTCAGGGCTCCGCTTCTCCCTTTTACTCCTACCCCAACCTGTTTAGACAGTGGTTCTCAAAGTGTGCTCCCTAAGCCAGCAACGTCAACATCACCTGGGAACTTAACAGAAATTCGCCGGCTCTACCCAAGACTGACTAAGTCAGTTTTAGGAGTCGGACCCAACCCCTTGTGTGTTATCCAGCCTTCCAGGTGATTCTGATGCAAAGTTTGAGCTCTCCTGCACTAAGACTTAGCTAAAGAGCTTTGAACCAGTGGTTCTCAGTCTGACTGCACATTGGAATTGCCCGTTAAACTTCATATAGTTGTGTGAGCCACTCCCAAAAAGATTCTGATTCAGCTCAGGAGGGGCTCAGGTTCTTTTATCTTTTAAATTGCCCCAAATGATGGGGCACCTGGGTGCTTCAGTTTGTTGAGAATCTGACTCTTGATTTTAGCTCAAGTCATGATCTCACAATGGTGGGATTGAGCCCCGAGTGGGACTCTATGCTGACAGTGAGGAGCCTACTTGGAATACTCTCTCCCACTCTCTCTGCCTCCACCCGCACTTGCACACACGCTCTCTCTCCCTCTCTTTCTCAAAATAAATAAACATTAAATAAATAAGTAAATAAATAAATAAACTCCCCCAAATGATTCAAATATCTAGTTCAACTTTGCATTATTCATGTCCTGCTCACCCATTTTGATGATCACTGATGCCACATCATACCGAGTACTTCAGGAATTCTACATGGAAACGGGTAAACTTCCAGTGAACAGAATTAAAATAAATCTTATCTGGAGGTGGACTTTCCTGAGTTTGAATCTCAGCATTGCCCATTTTTAGCTATGTGACTTTGAACAATTTGCCCTCTCTATGCCTCAGTTTCCCCGTGTGTAAAAAAAAAAAAAAGGAATGAATAACTATACCTACTACTAGGGTTGTTATAAGGGTTAAACAGGTTGGTAGAGGAATGTCTTCAGAATAATTCCTGTCACACAAAACTTCTCTGAAATATTTATTTTGTAAGTAAAACATACAAAGTGTCTTCAAAATAAACTTAAGTCAAAATAAGTGTTTTGAGAAGGAAAATATTTTAAAAAGCATTTATAGAATGTTTCTTTTTTTTCATATTGGAAACTTTGGTTTAGAAGGCCCACTTTTTCCCAAAAATGTTATATGCTCTTTAAAAATATTGATTCAATAAAAATTAACTTCTTTCATTAAAATATTTTAGAATTTTGCTATATCGTTTTTAACATCAGCTAGTGGAATTATAAAACCAGAGCTCAGAATCATTTTTTATAGTCAAATTTGAGCTTCAAAAACCAACAAGCCAACAATAAATGCAACCCTTATGTAAATCCTGGCAGAGGTCAAAAGAAGTAGAATTGAAATAAACATCTGCTGAATCTGGTCTATGACAGATATTTAACTGAAAGAATTTGTGTGAAATATGGTGAAAACATTTTAATAAGGTAGATATGTGGGGGGTTTAACTTAAGTGAATAAATACATTTTGATGTGTGAATATAGAAACATCGTCCAAAGAACCACCAGCGGTTTTACCATTACAACTTTGAAAGACAAGTAGTTGAGTTTCCTTTATCACCAGAGGACATTCACCCAAAAGAAACTAATTTTGTCACTTGTACCCACAACTGCATGAGACAGCATTTCAGGGATGGGTGGAGTTTTGTTAATAGCAGAACACAGCCACCCAACACAATAGGGCTGAGATACATACTGTTTAAATTAGTTACCTAGGGTGTGGAGGAGCAGGGGAATTTCCAAACTATCTGTTGCTAATTATTAAGCAAACAAAGAAAAGATTGTGAGAGTGGGATTGTTGTAACTTCGGATTTCTGAGCCAAGTCCACCTGTAGCTACTGAGTATGCAGAGCTTAGATGGTTTCAATTCTCAATAGATGTAAAAATTAACCAACTTAAGCAAACATTGATTGAATTTGATAAGCAGGGCATGGAGGGAGGAAATTCTAGAAAGTAACCAGACTAACCATATCTTGACGATTAATTAGACAAAAAAAAAAAAAAAAAACCCAGATAGAACTTCTATATGTTTTGACTCTCTTACATCCCTATTTTTTCACTGTTCTTCCCTTCCCTGAGCTATATCAAGGTTCAAATCACTTTTCTTACTTTGTATTTGAGGAATAAGGAATATAATCACAATAGTTAACATTTAACTAGGTGATTCCTATATTCCAGACATTGCTGTGTCTTAAAAATATCAACTTATTAAATTCTTACAATTCTGGGACATATATTTCTTTTACTCCATCTTATGAATCTGGAAACCAAGAGAGAGAGACGTTAAGGAATTAGCAACCAGCAAGTAGTAAAACTAAGATAGCTCTAGAGCCTATGCCTAAACTTTTCCATTTACCTGACTCTCTAGGGTCCAAAAAGAAGAAAAAGGCACTACCCTAGTCTAGATGTAGGGTGCACTAGGAACCTGCTAAGTTTCATAAACTTAGTGTGAGTTTACCTGTATCTCTCTAAGTGACTCTTGCTAGGTTAGTACCAGATTATTAGTTAACAGCACCAAATTGATTCTATGCACCTTTCTCTTAAGAGATATGTGTTGACCTTTAAAAACAAATCAGGGTGAATTTATGCTGATTGATTTCTGATTCCTTGCCAGTTTTCAAGTGCACAAGAAACTTTGTTTTGTGCGTGTGTCATTCAAAATATATTAAAGAAAATTTGAAGGGGCGTCTGGGTGGCTCAGTCAGTTGAGCGTCAGCTAGTTAAGCTAACTAAGAGCCTGGAGCCTGTTTCAGATTCTGTGTCTCCCTCTCTCTCTCTGACCCTCCCCAGTTCATGCTGTCTCTCTCTCTCTCTCTCTCAGAAATAAATAAAACAAACAATTAAGAGAAATAAAGAAATAAAAGAAATTTGAAAAGAGAAACAATCCACAGCCATAGAGATTTCTCTTATATCATATGACCATTAAGCCTTTATGTATAAGTATGTATTTTGTCCTTGAATATCATAGCATTTTTTCACTCACAGTTTATTCATGAGCATTCTTCCATGTTACCACATGCTGTTCACAATCTTTTAGTGATTGTGACACATTCCATGCAGTTAAGATATCATAATCGACTTATATATTTTGGTTGTTGCCAGGATTTTTCCAATTAGAGAAATTGCAACAAATATTTTCATACATCTAACTGATAGTTGTTCTCTTACTTTGAATGATTTCCTTAAAGCCCTAGAGGTGATCAAAGAAATTAAGTTTTTTCTTTTCTTTTTTTCACTTTAGAGAGAGAGCATGAGCAGGGAAGAGGGGAGAGTGTGAGTAGGGAGAAGACTTTAATCAGGCTCCATGTTCAGCACAGAGCCCGACATGGGGCTTGATCCCATGACCCTAGGATCATGACCTGAGCCAAAATCAAGAGTAGGGCACTCAACTAACTGAGCCATCTGAACACCTCAAGTTTTTTTCTTTTCTTACTTTATGGATATATATGCAGACGGAATGGGATTTTTTAATCTTTCAGATTGATTACTTCATAAATAAAGCAATTTTAAGGAACTATTTTAAATAAATTTCCTTTAATCGTTGTTGAACACTTTCAGTTACATTAGGTTACTACTTGAATTTCCTCTTAAATAGGATTTATGGGGGCAAGAGGTCTTATCAATTGATATCAGTTAATGTGCTATTTATACACGTAAATCCTTAGTTTTGAATATATTACATTTGGATCCCATTTATGTAAATATTTTACACATTTTGCTTTCCATTGTATTTTACTGCTGTTTGTAGTTGTGTGGCAGGCTTTCCACTTTTATCTAAGTTGGCCTTCTCTATACTTTCTTTAAAAACCAACACCATTTTGGATAAATACTATAGTCCATCCTCTCCTGATTTTCTTTCTTAACTCTATGGCCCATTGGAAATTTATTCTGACTTTGGAATTGGAAGGAAGTAAAAGTGAAATGAAAATAATATCTATTTCATATTTTCTTTCCCTATTTTTGTTATTTTTAGATTATCATACATTATGGATCTCTTTTGAGCAATCTATATTTCATTTTCTATTATCATACATTCACAATTATTATTTCACAATATATTCTACTATCAAATAGGGTTAATCTCCCCATCCCTCCATTATGGCTCCTCTTTTTCACAATGTTTATTGATGTCCTTACCCAAATAATTTTCCTCAATAAAATTTACAAACTTAATAAGTTCTTTAAAAATTCCAGTTGTAGGGGCGCCTGGGTGGCTTAGTCGGTTAAGCGTCCGACTTTCGCTTAGGTCATGATCTCGCGGTTCGTGGGTTCGAGCCCCGCGTCGGGCTGTGTGCTGACTGCCAGCTCAGAGCCTGGAGAGTGTTTCAGTCTGTGACTCCCTCTCTCTCTGACCCTCCCCTGCTCACGCTGTCTCTCTCTCTCTCTCTCTCTCTCTCTCTCCCCTAGAAGTAAATAAAAAACACTTTTAAAAAATTCCAGTTGTAATTTGAATTGCCATTCTCTCAGTATCAAAAAATAAAAACAGAAAGGGCTAGTATATAGTATCCAGCTTTCCTTTTTGGTATTGCTCTGTTTAGAGCTCAGTTTACTGTTCCACTCTAGAGATTCCCCCACCTCCTCAAGTAAACTACATGTTCCCAGGATGGCTCTGCAGCTCAGGGCATAGTCCAGCCAGGGCGAAGAGAGCAGCTCATACAGGGAAAGAAGTCATCTCCCAGGAAAACTGTCTAACCTGGTGAGCCAATGGGTCACTGAGGGTAAAAGCATTCCTTACTCTATTTTTGTTGTTATTGCTGTGTTAGTGTCACGTAATTTCATTTTTCCCTTAAAGTAGTTGTAGAGGTAAAATTAACGTGCTCAGAAACATGTGTTCTTCAGACTTCCATGCTCTGATTAAGCAATTCCTTTAGGAACAAATTCTAATTCTCTCAAGAATTACTCTTGAAAACAATGAGCAAACTTTTGTGAGTTTTCCCATGTGTTAGGACAAAATTTTAAACAGTGGATCACTCAAAGTTTGAGCAAGATATATTTATCTACTAGGCATGTATAATATTTTCCTAATATAAACTTCAAAGGTGACTATAAATCATCATTTGAAACCTCTCCATTGAAAGGATGACTAATCCTTTGGACCATCAGATTGTGAAATGGAACACTTCCAAATCACATGATTCTATCTTAAAGCTGTTACTACTTAGTTTCTTTATTAAGGTGGCTTCAGGATAAAACATTTCTATGTATCAAGAGTGGTCATTACCCACTTCCTCTAGGTCCCTTGTCTTATGTCCACCATTTTTGTTTGCAAGTACCCCAAAATCAGAACTCCATGTTATTTTAAAAGATTTGTCTAGCAACTTTCCAACCCTCACAGCATGAAATTCACCCAAGAAGTTTGCACAGAGATTACCTCAGGGGTGACCAGACAATATCTCACCTGCCCTTTCACCCCCAGATAGAGTGATCACTGCACCATGTCATTTACAAGATGAGATCCAATGACCCAAATTATCTGCTTGCTTTTAATTCCTACACTTACCTCCAAAAGAAAAACCAAGAACACGAAAAGCCATAGCTATCACCTCACTAATCAGATTCCAAAAAAGGCAGCTTCAGACACTTTGGTGGTGATTATTTGCTCTGTTTGGTTTTAGAAAATCTAATCTGAGTAATGCCCTAAAAATGCCTCCTAATTGCCAAACTCCATGGACTCTTCTTTACTCTTCTCAATAACACTTGTAAGTCTTCCCTTGATTCTTGCCTGGCTCTTCTTGCCATGCCTGTAACAATTCCTTCTCAGTTCCCTTGAGACTTAGGCCTTTGGGTCGGAAATAAGCAAGGGACTGTCTCTGCCTTCCTCTCATGCTGCCTGTCCCCCCCTCAAGGCTTCAGCTACTGCACCTCTGCTGGTGACTCACGGGTCTGGCAGCTCAAATGACACCTAACCCAAACAGAAGTCATCATAATTCTCCAGATCTGTTCTTCCTTCTATATTCTTTAACCCAGTGAGTGTAGCCACCATCTCTCTAGTCACCTGATCCTTATACTTCTATGTCGTTTTATATTTCCCCACTACCACCCACGCCCTCCCACCTAACTTAAAAGCACTTATGCATTCCCTTCTCTTTAACCATATATAACAGGCTACATTAAGAATTCATGTCCTTATCCTCTTTGACTGGACTATTACACTCTTGCAATTCACATTCCTTAAACTCATCATCACTCTGCTACTAGGATGATTTTTCTATAGCAGATATCTAATTATGCGACTTTCTTGCTTCAAACCCTTCAGGTAGCTCCTAATGGCCTAGCATAAGGGTTAGCAAGCCATGGTCTGCAGGCCAAATCCAGCCCGTTGACAGTTTATACAAATAAAACGTTAATGAAACACAGCCACACCTGCTCCTTTATGTATTGTCTAATGGTGGATGGCATGCTACTACGACAACAAGTTGTAGAGTTTCGACAAAGGCTGTGTGGTCCCCAAAGTCAGAGATGTCTATGATCTGGCCTTTTACAGAAAACGTTTGTTGCTTCCTGGTCTAATGGATACAGTCTGAACTCCATGGTATGACATGTAAGCCCTCCGTTCTTTGAGTGCAGCCTCCATGGCCAGGCTTAGTCCTTGCCACACCCACACCTTAAGCCTCATATTTGAGCAGTTCTTGTCTGCCTGCAGTTTTCCGGCATATCTCACAGGAATTTCAGTGATGATGGAGCTGTTGTATGTCTGTGCTGTCCTGTGCAGTAGCCACTAGCCCCATGTGGCTAGTACAACTGAAAAACTGAATTTTTAATTTTACTTAATTTTAATTGACATAAATTTAACTTGAATAGCCACGAGCCACATCATTAGACAGTGCAGTGCTAGACTATGTCACCAACAGTTTCTTTGTTTATTCTAAGGGAGTATTTTATTTTTTTAAGTTTATGTACTTATTTTGAAAGAGAGAAAGAGAAAGAGAGAGTGAGGAAGGGCCAGAGAGAAAAGGAGAGAGAAAATCCCAAGCAGGCCAACACTGTCAGCACAGAGCCCAATGCAGGGCTTGATCTCAAGAGCCAGGAGATCATGATCTGAGTCAAAATCAAGAGTCAAAGGCTGAGCCACCCAAGCACCCTACTAAGGAAGTATCTTAAATGTTTAGAATACTCTGTCCATCTGGGAAACACTCATATTTCAAGTTAACTTCAGGGTCGCCTTTTCCAAGGAGGCTTTGCAAATTCCCAAGTCCATCTCTCCCCTCAAAGAACAGGATACTCTTTCTGTGCTTTCACTGCCATCGTATTACCAGGAAACTTCCGCTTTACCCCAACCAGGATAGCAGCTCCTGAAGGCAGATGTCTGTTCAATTTGTTTCTGCTTTAAAAGTTCCTAATCCAATGCCTGGTTTACGCCAGAAGCTTAATTCATATTGGTCAAATAGATTCATCAATGTCACATCAGAGTTTTTTCAACATATAAATCACTTTCCTTCGTCTATAGTTCTTTGACAAATGGAGCATGACCACTCACACAAGTGCTACGAAAGCCCAGTAGCTGCTCCCTAGCCCTCCCCCCACTAGCTGTTGACGTCTCTCTGGAAAAAATAACTGATTACAATCCCCTTGGCAACATGATTCTGTTCACACATTTTTAAAGTTCACTTTAATAATAGCATTTTTGATACTTAGAGTCAAAAATGCCACATTCTCCTAAAAGTTGTAATGAGGCATCCATGACCATTCTGCCAAACCTACACATTTGACCTCTATGAAATTTGTTAGTTCTGCTTTTTTGGAGAACACACTGCCTATTTGTGGCTTATGTAAACCCTCAGCTACTGCAGCTAACTTGTTCTTTTATTTCACTGTAGCAACGTTTAATATTATGTATACTAAAAACAATACAAAACTCTACAGTTTGAGTTTTCTACAGATATGGACCTAGTTGGTTAATTTGGGCATGTGGCACAAATAACAATCAGAAGCCTTTAAAAGGAGGAGCCAAAAAATAATGATGTCAGTTCTGAGAAAGTTTGAGCAATCTAGCCCAGTCAGGTGGATTTCAAAGTAAGCCAAGAATTTAAAACTACATGTTTATAGGGTTCAGAGTATCAAAGCAAAGCTTCCATACACTTCTCTTTTTAAGTTCCAACTTAAATATTGATGATTTTTCAAAGCTTTTTTTTGCTTGCGTGAATTAAGAACTCTAAGATAAATTACTTCAAAATGTTTCACGCTTTTTCAAAACTAACATATTTTAAATAGTTGAGGTTTAAAATCACATAATTTTGATCCACTTCAAGTGATTTTTTTTATTGCTCTAATACCTTATGTATACTCTAATATCTTATTGCTGTAGGATCAGAGAATGTAGAGAAAGAAGGATGAGATAATGAATGATGAGGCTCCATTATGTATCCGATCATTTCTCTTTCATCTTCCTACCAAGTAGGTGGTGTTGGCCACACACAGTCTTGGGATCACCTGTCTGACAGGTTTGCACAGTGGTTGTGAGCAATCTGCAGAGCTAAGAATCTGTGTGCGAGTCTGAGTCCTCCCTTTTACTACCTGCCTCACCCCAGGCAAGCTGCTTCACCCTCAGTGGCCGAATTCCTCCCATTTTTATAAAACGGTGGGAATGATAGCCTTTACCTCGTAGGTGCCGATGCATGTCAAATGAGCCAGTATTGCAGGAAAGCATTTCTCGGGAGAGGAGCTCATGGAATGTTCACTGTTTTGTGTTCTTTAAATTGTTTCATAGCTCGGTTAAAATGCTTTTAAACCTTAGTTTAAAATCAAAAGGCTTTGAATTCCTTCAAAATGGCTTTGAGGGGCTCAAAAATCTTATTTAAAAATAAGTGATAACTTACTGTCTAACAGTGCTTAGAAACATCTGGATTTCTCTGGGGATATGGGAAATGGAAAGAACCAAATATCATCAGTGAATGTGAATCAGACTGAGGCTGGGGAAATGATTACTTCTATGGAATGCTGTCACCAGATTCCTGACCCACCAGAGGGTGGTCAGAGAGTAGGGACCCCCTTAAATAGCAATAATTTTTCTCTTGCTACACCTCAGCAACCCAAGAAGATTACTTTGAATCCTTTCTATTCTGTTGGACCACATTTCCAAAACCTTAGGGGGGAAAAAAAAATACAGGAAGAAAAATACAGGAAAGCTCTCTGAAAAAATACAGGAAAGCACACCCAAAGCTTATGAAAGGAAATAATGCCAAAACATCAAACTTTCAAGTGTTTATAAGTACCAACTTTTCTAAAAGCACAGTATGGTGCTGGCATATACTAGATGCTCAGCAAATGTTTGGGGAGTGAGGTTTGCTAAAACTAACCATGGGTGTATTTACTTCCCCATCTGCTATACTGAAAAATGGGGAAATATCACTGTTGACATATAAATAAAAATGCCTAAAAACATACTTCTACAGTAAGAAATGCCCAATATAAACGATATTTTATACAAGTTATATTTCTATTCCTTTATTTGGAGAGATTTTTAAAAATTTCTTTTAGTGTTTATTTATTTTTGAGAGAGAGTGCATGAACAGGGGAGGGGACAGAGAGAGAGGGAGACACAAGATCTGAAGCAGGTTCCAGACTCTGAGTTGTCAGCATAGAGCCCAATGCCAGGCTCGAACTCACAGACCATGAGATCATGACCTGAACGGAAGACAGACGCTTAACTGACTGAGTCATCCAGGCGCCCCTGAGGAGATTTTTTTTTTTTCAAATCATAGTCCTTACCACGTGGGCTGCTAATCTTGAGACAAAAATCCAGCTTATTGAATTGTACCAAAACTATGAATTTGTATCCTTTTTATATCTAACAGGCTTGGAATAAGAGCTTTTAAGGCAAATAGAATGCTGGTCTCTGTAAACACAAACTAAAGATTTTATCATGTGTCAAAAGATTTATCGTTTTATCATGTGGCGATAAATTTTTCATACACATACTATATAATGATGGAAAATATCATCAGCTGTGCAGAGCCAAATAAAGATAAATGAAATGGAAAAGCTTTTAAATATTTAAAAAAGTAGTATCTGGGGACTATACGCCATTAGGTAAGAAAGTGACCATTTTTGAAAGTCATCCTTTTGGGGACTATTTAAACTTTAAGACTTCCTTTGTGTCTGTGACATTGACCTACATAAACACAGTTCTATGAGGTAGGTCCTTCCTAGTACCATCATTATTCCTACTTACAGATGAGAATATTGAGGCACAGAGAAGTCACTTGCCCAAACTCTCACAGCTAAGGTTCAAACCCAGGTAGTGTGGCTTCAAGAGCCAGGCTCTCTCTATTTGTCATGAAGGAGGTGATGCATTGTCCATGCCTTTGTCACAGGACCAGTAACATGGACATGTCTCCTGTCAGTTCATATACATCTACAGCATCTTTTTTGTAGGTGAATAACATTTCCTTTGTCTAGACACGTGTTGTCTTACCTGTACCTCTACCCCTGGACCTTGAACTTTTACTTTTCCACCATGAGAGTCACTTTCTCCTCTCATAACAGTTGCTTGTGTGACATCAGAGAGGGGCCGTGTGATAGAGTGTGTGGACAGTATAACTTGGATCTCTCATGGGAGGAAGCGACATTTTCATTTCCCCTATAAACGAGTTGTGTGCTAGGAACTCAGAGGGCTTAGGATGCTGTTATGGAAAATTTAGCTGATCATGCCAACTTCCTGTTAGGAATTGACAGGCAATAGCCCCAAGATAATTTATAATCGCACAGTTCTCTTTAGTAGAGAATATATGCCCACCCCATTTTCTGGCCATCATACAAGAGAAAACATAGTTCTTTCACTCGGGCTTGCAAAATCTACAATTTCACAGTTTAGTCAACAGAGTGACAAGCTCAAAGGACAACTCTGAGGTTACAGCCTCTCTTTGCCGCAGGAGTGCCTTTCCATATGCCTCTCAGCTTCATCCCCTGGTTCAGAGTTTACTCGTTTTTATTCTCTGGATTATCCATCCAGGGCAGAGGTACATTGCTTTACTTTTTCTGTCTGTATTAGACATGGATGAAACGAAACAGAAGTGGGGAAAAAGCTCATTCTTTCTTTCCGTGGCACTGCAGAGTTGCTGTTAAATATTCTTTTTTAGAAATTTTTTAAGTTTATTAATTTATTTTTAGAGAAAGAGAGAGGTCAGAGAAACATGGAGAGAGAAAACCCCAAGCAAGTTCTGTGCTATCAGCGTGGAGCCTGACAACGTGGGGCTCCAACCCACAAACCGTGAGATCATGATCTGAGCTGAAATCAAGAGTTGATGCTAAACCAACGCAGCCACTCAGGAGCCCCTGCTGTGAAATTTCTAAAACAAAGCCAATCAACCAACAAACAAAAAACCACCAGACAACTACACAGAGCACCCCTCCCCAAGTCTTACAACATAGTCTTCTTTGAAGAAGGACCTATAGTAGCTCAGAAGTTTGCTTGCCACGCTGTGTAAGAGCCTATTTGTGTTCATCCTGCCTGCACATCCTGATTCATACGCCTCTTCTCTCAGATGTCCCTCGGAGAAGCTCCCTTCCCTGCCCCCCTGCGTCAAGGGCCTGTAGGGCCCAGCCAGACAGCAGAGAATTCTCGCTTAGAATCCATTCAGAATAATGCATCTAATTAACCAACTGTCATCTTATTCTTGTTTCTCTCTCAGAGAACTCTGACAGCTTACGTTCTCCATGCCCTCTACCTCAGTCTCCCCAAAATGCACTCATCCATAGAAACATAAACAAATACTTATTAGCTACCTGCTTAGTGCAGAGATTTATAGGGGTTATGACCATATATTTTATTTTGAGTTGGGAAAATATCAGTGTACAGCTTAGAAGAGCCCCCCATTCATGCACACACGTAAACTTTTTTTTTTTTTACAAATAGTTTATTGTCAAGTTGGTTTCCATATAACACCCAGTGCTCATCCCCACAAGTGCCCTCTTCCATGCCCATTTCTCCCCTCCCCCCCCACACCCATGAGTCCTCAGTTTGTTCTCAGCATTCAAGAGTCTCTCATAGTTTGCCTTTCTCCCTCTCCGCCACCATTTCTCCCCTTCTTCTCCCCCATGATCCTCCATTAAGTTCCTCCTAATCCTCCTATACGTGCAAACATACGATATTTGTCCTTTTCTGCCTGACTTATTTCACTCAGCATAACACCCTCAAGGTCCATCCATGTTGCTACACACGGCCTGATTTCATTCTTTCTCATTGCCATGTAGTATTCCATTGTGTAGATAAACCACATCTTCTTGATCCATTCATCTGGTGATGGACACTTAGGCTCTTTCCATGTTTTAGCTATTGTGGAGAGTGCTGCTATGAACATTGGAGTACATGTGCTCCTATGCCTCAGCATTTCTGTATCCCTTGGGTAAATTCCTAGCAGTGCTATTTCTGGGTCATTGGGGAGTTCTATTGTTAGTTTCCTGAGGAACCTCCACACTGTTTTCCAGAGGGGCTGTACCAGTTTACATTCCCACCACGTAAACTTCTTTTTAATTGTGGTAGAACAAAGCATCACTTTTATAATTAATTGTGGATTCTAGCATTTAACAACTTTAAGAGAATTTTTGAAATAGATTAAAAAAAACTGGGAGGCAACCTAAGAAAGTTGGGGTTATTTCAACTGGAGAAAATGATAAGGTAATTTTATCATTTCTGGAATATGAAACAATGTGTAAGGAGTTCTGAAGGTTCTCAGAAGTATACCCTCAGGATGACAGAACAACTTGCGGGGAATATGCCCAAGAGGGAACCTAATGCAAGGTCCTTGATCTGAGAAAACATCCTTTTGGCCTTTCCTATCTGTTTATGAGACTTGCACTTTAAATAACAAATTCCCTGACCAAATGGTTATAAGTAGGTGCCCTCCGGCAAAAAGAGGAGCTTAAACTGATGCCGATGAATTCAGATGAGGCTCCTTTCCGTTGCACCTGCTTGTCCACTAAGGTACATTTCTCAGGAGGAAGTGGTCTGTATCATATGCCACATTGTAACTGGCACCCCCTCCAGTAGTGCAGGGCACAATCAACTTATCTAGGCTTGTTCCTTTTTCCTACACAGAGCCACATTAGAAATAAGGAGAGGGGCACCTGGGTGGCTCAGTCGGTTGAGCACGTGACTCGTGATTTCAGCTCAGGTCATGATCTCACAGTTCTTGGGTTCAAGACCCACGTCGGGCTCTGTGCTAACAGCAGGGAGACTGCTTGGGATTCTCTTTCCATCTCTGTCTTTCTCCTTCTGCCCTTCACCACCATTCGTGCACTCTCTCTCTTTAACAAAAAAAAAAAAAAAAATGAAGAGAGAAAAGGAAATAACATGGAATGCCACCCCAACTCCCAAACTTGACCTTATTTCCCTCCATTTTCACCACCTCTCTACCGCAGTAGGTTTTGAGAAGCAAGAGAAAGGGGGAAGTAGAAGAGAAGGAGATGGGATATAAGCTGATGGGGGGAAAGGTGACTGAGGGTAGCTCCAAATCCAGGGAGGGGAACTGAAGGTCATGTCCTTCCTGCCTTGCCCATCTCTCAGATTCCAAAGGCCGGGAGGCCCCGGGGTGGTGACACTCTGTTTAGAGCGATCCACTTATATCCTGGGTTGTGTAAGCAACGGGGACTGATGGGACTAGCACTCGGCGCTCTCACACACAACAGAAATCTTCCGCAGCCTCACACACAACAGAGTGGTTTTCACGTGTTTGAAGGGGAAGTGGTTTGAAAGCTCAGCTGCTGGGGGCCAGAGGTAAATAAAACAAAGCCCCACCCTGACACACTCGGCTTTTTGATGCGTTTATTAAGCCTAAATGATTTTACTTACTTTTTGTTTGTTTAGCTATTTTGGATCAGCCCTAGACACGATTTCTGCTGATTTGCTGGGACTGTTGTAAAAATTACGTATCAATACTTAGAGGGCTTCAGGCTTCCTTTTCTCTCCTGGTAGTTCCATTTTTGACTACAGAGGCTTCATTGTTCTCCTCTAGCTTTCTCTTCACACAAGGGCTGCTCTTTATTGCTCCTGTCTTCAGTAGACAGGTGGTTTGCCTCCCTCAAGTATTGCAAACAAATCGATCCTAGCTTCATTAGATATTTGGACCTTTCCCAAGTTACAAGCAAATTCTTCAGAAGGGACCTGAAGGAAATAATGAAAAATTCACCTAACAAAGGGTAAAGCATTCCCTATTTCTTCTCAGGCTTCCTTGAAACTTATTCCCACAGTACTCTTATCTATAACATATGGTTCAGTGGCAGCAAGTACCTTTGCATTGCTAAATACACTTGTTTAGGTTTATATTCTTAGTTTAGAGCAAACAAATCATTCTGCATCTTTTTTTAAAGTTATTTATTTTGAGAGAGAGAGAGAAAGAGAGAGGGAGAACACAGAAGAGCTGGGGAAGGGTAGAAAGAGGGACAGAGAGAGAATCTCAAGTAGGCTCCATGCTGTCAGCGCAGAGCCCGATGTGGGGTTCAAACTCACCTCATGACCCATGAGATCATGACCTGAGCTGAAATCAAGAATCAGATGTTTAACTGACTGAGCCATCCAGGCGCCCCTAAATTTGATTATATCAGCCAAAGTATTGGCCTTTACTTCCATTTTCGTATGATTTGTAAATATTGCAATGCTTCTCTATCTCTAAGATGAAGATGAAAATAGTTAACAGAGCAGAGCTAGAGACAAAGGAAGTATAGACAAGTTGATAGCAAAGCATTTGTCCCTATCCTGTGGGTGGTGTTTTAGCCCAATGCAGTTGACTGTATTCCATTATAAATGCAGGTAATCTTCATCTCCAAGAAACCTTTGTCTTTGTTCTAATCCTGTCTTCCCAACCACCTGTATATATGAATACTCCATGTCACAGGAATGGAAATATCCACAGCAAAATTGTCCAAACCAGTTCCACTCCTCACCTGTACCATCTATATCAGAACCACCCACATTGTCTTGAAGAATAAAAGTATTGTAGTGATTTGAACTCTTGATTCACTTCTTCCCTTATATCCCCTCTGGTGCTGAGCTCTTGAGTTCAGTGATTATCGGAATTTTTCATGTCACATCCCACACAGGCAAGGATGATATTAGATGCATTGAGTAAACCAAAAAAAGGTCACTTGTGTCTGGAAATAATTGCCCGATGAGGGGTAGGGTGATCCCCGCTGTCCCCAAGTCATTCATGATCAATATCTCAACTCACGTATAATAGCTGAGCACCCAGGCTGAGAAGTTCAAGTTTAATGCGTTCTTTCTTTAAAATGTCTCCTAAATTTGCCGTTTTATTTCCATTTCCACAGCTACCATTTCACTTGGGTTCATTATCTCATACTTGAATTATTATAACATCCTCCTAACTGCTTTCCTTGCCTTTCTTCAAGTTATCTGTGGTGGTGCCACTCACTCAGCACTTTTGGCATCAGCCTACAATTTTTTCTCATTACCTATGACAGTCAAACCAAATTCTTTTGTCAGGATTTCAAAGAAAAGAAATTCTGTGGGCCCATCCTACCCATTAAGCATATTTCCTACTATTTCCTCCAAGAACTTCTATTCAAGTTAAATTAACTTATTCATTGGCTATCACCAACATTGTCATACTTCTTATATTTGTTTTGCTTTCAGAAGATCCTAGTGATAGTAACTAATAGTTGTAACCACTTGAGTAGCCTTGTAGTCTTTAGTATGTGACTGTGTGTTAGGTACTCTGCCAGCCTTCAGAACAACCTTATTCCAAGTTTATAGATAAGAAAATTGAAACTCAGGTTAAGTCATTTGGCCAGGGAGAAAAATAGATTAATCGGTGGAGAGCCAAGGCTTCAAATCTCAGTCTGACTTGCAATGTGAGTTTGTCTTCCTCTGAACTCAAAACATTTCTTTCCAAACCTCTAATGTGACAATAATTTGCTATCATATGATAATCCTCTGATTATTCCTTATTGTTCTCTGATTCTTCATGGATATGTAGCTGTCCGCATTTTTATCTTTATTTGTCCAGCTGTGCTGAGAATCTTTGACTGTAAAACACGCATCCCCCATAATTCTCAGGTATTGCTATGTCTCTATAGATATGACATCTCAATTTCTCAATTTCTGAATTTTTTGCCAAAGCATTATAGTTCCTCCTCAAGAGATTGGGTTGACGTTATGACCTTTACTTTCTGTATTTGCTTTCACTCTTTTGCCGAAGTCATTTAATACCTTAATTTTTCAATTTATAGATTGTTATAATATCAAAAAGCCCCAGTGTCTTCTTTAGTCTGTGACAGTCCAGAATGGCCAGCAGATTTTCCAAGACATAGTTTGTCTTTAAATTAGAGATCTAGCTTTCCCAGGAGCCGGGCGATTAAAGGTGGCTGGGGACTCGCCCTGAGCCTTGCTTCTCGGGGTGCAAAACGGTCTCCTCGTTGGTCACGCCCACAGTTCTCAGGAGTTTTCAGCCGCGCTCTGGCCCGAGGTGGGTCTCGTCGCGTCGGAACCCAGTGCGAGGGCTTCCTGTGTTCTTTGGAGCGCTTGTTTTTCTCGACCCATTGAAATATGTACTGTTGTGAGCTCGACTGGCCCATCCTTTTTATCCTATGGTTTCACTAAAGGAAGGGAAAAAACGTGCGCGCGTGTACTTTCCTTTTAAAATGTTTTTTTTCGCTTAAAAACATGTTTCTGTGATAAAAAGCCAAAGCATTATTTTTATCCTTTGCACCAAATAGTTTATTCGATTTGTCAAGTACGTTTTTTGGTTTTTTTTGTCAAGTACGTTTGGAGCACCGACAGGCTGTACGCTGTGAATACTACAAGCCCCTCTTCTTTCTTTAAGCCCCAATATCTAATTTCCGCTTCTGGTGAATTTTATCTTCCAAAGAAAGCTAGTGACCTCCTATTTGCTAAATTTGGTTGGGGTCTTTTACACCCGAATCTTTGGAGACCTTACGTTGGTATTGGACACAGTCTGCTGCTTGCCTCTTTGAAAGGGTGGAGACTGGTACCTACTTCAGAGCGCTACTGTGATTCGGAAAGAACTTTGCAAACTTCACTATGGAAATAATTAGGTCAGAAATTCAAGAGCAACTGAGCTGGCTGGTTCTGGCTCAGAGTCTCTTCTGGTTGCAGTCAAGATGTCTGAGCTTGCTGTCACCTGGAGGCACAACTGGTGATGGAGAATCAGTTTCTAAGGTGGCTCACTCATATGCCTAGCAAGCTAATGCCTTCTATTGCCAGGAGGACTCAGTTCCTTACCACCATGTGGGCCTTTTACAGAGTGCTGATACAGATGAAAATCAAAAAAAATGGACAAAGAAACCACAGCATCCTTCAACATCGTACATACCTCCAAAAGATCTGCTAGACAACAAGTGCCTAACTGAAAAATACACACATCTCTCCTGCAATAAAGTCTTCTGTCAACCATGGCAGAAATGCATTGACGGGACCTGTACCTGTAAACTCCCTTATCAGTGCCCAAAGAATGGTACCTCAGTGTGTTCAACTACTGGGAGAAGCTTCCCAACTTACTGTCAGCAAAAGAGTTTTGAATGTCTTCGGCCAGGGGCAAAGTTTTTAAATAATGGAACGTGCACACCTAAAGGACATTTTAATGTTTCCTTAAACTATGGAACTACCACTTCTGAGGGAATTGTCGAAGTAAAACTTGTAGACCAAGATAAGAAAATGTTCATATGTAAAAAACTTGGACCATTGTGGAGGCTAATGTGGCCTGTCTTGACCTTGGATTTCAACAAGGTGCTTTTGAGGTTCAAAAAATTTTTGAAGTTCCTGAAGATCTTCATATAAATTCCACTGAATGTCTGCATGTGCAGTGTCAAGGATTAGAGACTAGTTTGGCTGAATGTACTTTTTTTAAGAGAAGAACTAAAAATTCCCAGGATTTAGCTGGTGTGGTGTGTTACACACAGAATGCAGTTTTTTCAACAAACGACTCCTTTCATTGTGTGAATGGAAAATATATTCCTCAAAAGAAAACCTGTAATGGTGTCAATGATTGTGGAGACCAAAGTGATGAGCTGTGCTGTAAAGGATGCCGAGGCAAAAGTTTCCTTTGTAAATCCGGTGTTTGTATTCCAAACAAGTATAAGTGCAATGGTGAGATGGACTGCATTACAGGAGAAGATGAAATTGGTTGTAAAGAAAAAACAGAACTTTTGACTGCTAATATGAATGCAGAAGAAACAGAATTTTTGACTGCTAATATGAATACAGAAAGAAAATGGATAAAGTCACTTCTCCCTAAACTATCGTGTGGAGTTAAACCCAGGCTGCCTGCTCGAAGGAAACGAGTTATAGGAGGAAGGCCAGCAGAAGTGGGAGACTTCCCGTGGCAGGTGGCAATTAAGGAAAACGAGAAAATCAACTGTGGAGGAATTTATATTGGAGGCTGTTGGATTCTAACTGCTGCACATTGTGTCAGCATCAGTAAAGTTCACCGTTACCAAATATGGACATCATTTCTACATTGGTTAAGACCCGAGGATGACATAATTGTTCAGCTAGCAAAACAAATTATTATCCATGAAAACTACAATGGAAAAACCTATGAAAATGACATAGCTTTGATTGAATTGAAAAGACGCCCAAACCAAAAAGAATGTGTGCTACCTAATTCTGTCCCTGCCTGTGTCCCCTGGTCTCCATATCTATTCCAACCTAATGACAGATGCATTATTTCTGGCTGGGGTCGAGAAAAAGATAACCAAAAAGTCTATTCACTTCACTGGGGTGAAGTTAACCTGATAGGCAACTGCTCCAGGTTTTATCCTGGTCGTTACTTTGAAAAAAAAATGGAATGTGCAGGTATGGATGATGGTTCCATCGATGCCTGTCAAGGGGACTCTGGAGGCCCCTTAGCCTGTAAGGATGTCAACAATGTGACTTATGTTTGGGGTGTTGTGAGTTGGGGTGAAAACTGTGGAAAGTCAGAGTTCCCAGGTGTTTACACTAAAGTGGCTAATTATTTTGACTGGATTAGCCATCATGTAGGAAGGTCTCTTATTTCTCAGTACAACATAAAAAATTGTGATCTTTTGTGCTTTTTTTCTCTTGGGAGTTGGATTTTAATTGAAATGATACTACATGATTAGTACTTCTCTAGGGAAAAACAATAATAAAGCACATTTTATTGGATGTTTTTAAAACCTTTGCTAAGCTTATTCCATATAAGAACTTTGCTGTAAATTATCAAATAAATATTTTAGTTGAGCAAAAAAAAAAATAAATAAAAAAAATAAATAAATTAGAGATCTAGTCCCATAAATCTTCCAATGTTTGTTTTTAAACCCATTCTTAACCTCAGAACAAAGTAAGTAGTGTAATCTCATTAACCCAGACTTGAGCCTTAACAATATGAGTAACATCATTTAGTATACAAGTATCATTTAAAATCCTATTACATGCTTAGAATTTATGTGGCTGAGAGGTTTCGAAACAAAGGTTTATTGTATGGTCTGATCCTCTGGAACTGTGCTATCAAATACTGTACCTACTGGCTTCATGTGGCTATTTAAATTTTAATTAATTAAAATTAAATACAATTTAAAATTCAGTTTTTCAGCGGTATGAACCACATTTCAAGTGCCCAATAACGGAAGATGGTTAATGACTACCATATAGAACAACACAGATATAGAATATTTCTACATCACAAAAAATCTATTGGACAGTACTTCTCTAGAAACTTATCAACAGTTCTGTTGAGAAATATATATTTGATGTCATTGATAGCAGCTGATAATACATGAGCTACAAATTCCTGAAATAAGTAGCTGTTGTAAGTTAGGGGTACACTCATCTTTTAAGCACTCAGGGTAACACTTAGTGCCTAATAAGTGCTCAAAAATGTTTAACATGTGTCTGTAGACTAAAGATGACTCTATACAGATACTCAGTTACCTGGCATCATAATAAGCTTTTTTTTAATAGTAAAGATTTAAGCAGCAGAAAGAAACAAACTATTCTATAAGCAAGTAGTCTATGCTTCACGAATTCTGCCAAAATGCTCAATGTAAACCTGTGGCAAATCGTTGACACCCCCCTGCCCCTGCTTGGACAGCTGTGGATGACATCTGCATCAAATCAACCAAGAGCTATTTATTTTCGAAATGTGCACTGACCTGCTTCTAAGCCCAAAGGGTAAAAATGTCACCTTTGTTCATTTCTCAAGAAAAATATTTTTAAGATCTGCGCTGACTGTGAAAGGAAAAGTTGCTCCTTGGGGTGTTGTCCATAATTCCCTCCTCATTTCAGACTTTCTGGCAGTCGTCATTCCTGCCCCATTCCTCGCTGTGATATGAACAGAAAGCCATTCCGTTGCCCCACGAGCCACATTGGTCTCTCTTCTTCCAAGGAATTTAAACTGATTGTGGAGTTTTTGTTTATGTACCGTGTGATTTTTGTAATTATCTTAGTATTTCAAGGACTGTGAGCTTCTTGACACAATAGAACTGTTTGATTCAGTCCTACAGTTCTATTACCTAGGATATGGCCCCATAAAAGACTACCAATACATACTTTTACATATATAAATTAACTAAGATTAACAAATGTGTAACCTCACCTGGAGTTAAGTGGTTTCTTTGTTTTTTGGTTTTGTTTTGTGTTGTTGTTGTTGTTGTTGTTGTTGTTTGAGAGAGAGAAAGACAGAGACAGAGTGTGCATGTGAGAGAGACAGGGAGAGAGAGACAGAAAATCTTAGGCAGGCTCCACACTCAGTGCAGAGCCCAACTCGAGGCTTGCTGGATCTCACAACTGTGAAATAATGACCTGAGCCAAAATCAAGAGGTGAACACTTAACTGACTAAGTCACCCAGGCGCTTCTGGAATTAAATCTCTGAAGTATCAATAATATTTTACTAATTACAATTAAAAACAAAACAATTTTAATGAGTGACCTTTTCTCAGATTCCTCCTAAGTCCATGTAAAATCAGACTGATATATGTAATGATGGAGTGATTATTATGGAACTATGTAGAAAATTCTTTTAGGGTACCTAAAAAGAAGACTGGATATCATACATTTGGAGTCCAAATGTAGTTAGTTTACTTAAAGAATCATCACAAATAACAGGAAAGCCCAGATCCCCTGGAAACAAATCTGGCACATATAATCTAGAGAAGGGTGAGAGCAGCAGTTCTCGATGTGGTCTGAAGAGCCTCAGGGATCACCGAATCCTTTCCAGGGCATCCATAAGGTCAAAACTATCTACATAATACTAACATGTTATTTGCCCTTTTCATTCTCATTCTCTCATGATCATTCAGTGGAATTTTCCAGAGGCTACATAATTATGTGGAAAAGCTTTTAAGATATTCTTCCCTTTTCCAACTATATATCTGAGTGAGACCATATCTTCATATACTTCAACCAAAACAATATGTCACAACAGACTGAATGCAGACCAAATATGAGAGTCCAGCTGTTTTCTATTACACCATACATTAAAGACATTTGCAAAAATGTAGAACAGTGCTATGCCTCTCACTAAACTTTTTGTTTTGGAAACCATATTTTTCATAAAAGTGTTATTCATGTTAATATATAATGACTTATTACCGTTATTTTAAACAAATCAATAAATAAACGAACACTATTTCAGTTATTGCCCACAATAACAGAAACTCCTCACAGTCATCCAATAATTGTTAGTCATGTAAAGTGGTCTTGAAACTCTCAAAGAGTTTGAGAAGTACTGTTCTAGACCATAGTGAGTACAGATAGAAGATAAATGGGCTCCCCGACAATGATTAACTCAAGAAGAGAAAGACCAAATAGAATGCTGTTTCTAAGTTGGCCAGACTCTATTAAAGTTGCTGACCATGGTTCTTCATCCAATCAACTAAATTACCCACAGCTTTTTGGAGGCTACATCTAAGTTTTCCTTTACTCTCTTCTCATAAACCAAACCATTCATTTGCCCAGCCAAATATTAGCTAGCTCTTTCAAGTTGCATACAAATTGTTTTGTCTCATAAAATATTTACTCTAAAATGTCTCATTTACATGGTTTTAAATGAGGACTCAGTTTTACCTTACAGAGATGGTTGGGCCTGCCAGCAGCCTGGGCTGAGGTTGGATAGGCGGTAGCTGCACACAGATACCAGTTCTGAGACCTGATGCACATCACCTGTGGGTCATTGCAAAGAGAATGGGTAGACCCGTGTCCAAACCAGTCCCAACTCATCTTCCCAGTGGCTTATTAGTTGTTTAGTGTCATAAAATTTATATTTTTAGGTAACATGGGCTAATAATATCAGGAAGGTTTATATTAAATCATTTGTAAAATACTTCAATGTCCTATTTTTAAAAATCTGACTACTGAAGGGCATTGGGAGGGGTGTGTGTGTGTGTGTGTGTGTGTGTGTGTTCTCGGTCAAGTATCTTTCAGTCCCCTTCTTTGAATCACTCTTATCTTCAGCTCAGAGGAAGGTCATCACTCTTGACTGCTGTATACTGATCCATTCACCAAGAGCTCAGAGCAAGGCCAGTTTGAGGACATACTTCTCTGTCCCAATAGCTTCTCTCTACCTTGCATCCTGCTTAAAATTACCTTTCAAGTCCTATCATCTATTTTACAATCTATTATTACTTGGGTGACCCAGTCTTACCTAGAGGACCTCTCAAAGGCATCTCACACCAGGCTGATGGCAATGTAAGCCAGCGAGTGGGCCCAGCTGGACAGAGTGCAGCTGGGAATTGCTGACTCTGTGAGGACTTAGACTTCCCTGTTGCAGTTCCTGGCTCTGTGAAAGAGAAATATTTGGCTGTACCTCTGCTTACCTCCCTGCCATGTAAGAAAAATTTTGAGGATTATATAGCCTTTGAGCAACTCCGGATTAGCACTCATCCAATCCAAATACTCCTTCACCCGGTATTTACTCTGTTTTCTACCCATGCCTCGAGTGGCATTTCTGAATCACTCCAATGCATGGTAATTTTTCATGTCTGGCCTGCTTATTTGGCATTTGAAATATACTATCCTGTAATAACATTGTTCTATGAATTTTCCAGAAATACATTGGCTGTCTTCTGAATAGCCTTGAGTTTCTTGAGTGCAGAGATCCTGTCTTACTCATCTTTGATCACAACACAAGACAGAATGCTTCGTAGCCTGAAAGGTACTCAGACACAAAAGGCTGACCGAACATTTATTCCACACCTGCCGTGTGCCAAGCACTGCACAAGGTGGTTTTGCATATATTATGTAATTGAATCCTTGAATTGGGTTAAAGGACTTGCCAAAGGTAACACAGCGATCTGAGAGCGACGACGGTTGGGGCTGACAGCTGGAGTTGTTGGCTGTGAGCTGAGCAATATTACTTTGTTTAATCGCACTGCCTTCTCCAGAATATAAGTCTTAATTAATAGCTCTTCCTCCTCATCTTTTTTATTTTCCTCCTCTTCCTAATCAATATCATAATATAAAACTTCAGTATATTTTCCTCCTAAGATGGAAAGATATTTGTGCAAGATTATGCTCTATTCTTATTATGGCTTGCCTGAGAACATCAGTCATTCTACTCTCTAATACTATAGATTAATAATTTTAAAATACTGGAATGCTGGGGCACCTGGGTGGCTCAGTCAGTTAAACATCTGACTCTTAATCTTGACTCAGATCATGTTCTTGCAGTTGTGGCATCGAGCCTCATGTTGGGCTCTGTGCTAAGTCTGAAGCCTACTCAGTCTCTCTCCCTCTCTCTCTCTGCCCCTTTCTCTCTCACTCTAAATAAATAAGTAAGTAAATAAATAAGTAAATAAATAAATAAATATGCTTGGCAATCCCAAGCAGATACATCAGAGGGTTGTGGTAGGGGAAATAAGAGGTTCTCACATACCCATCCCTGCCTATCTAGAGTGGTTTTAACTTATATCTATTTTAACAAAGATTTCATTTGGAAGAAAGTCTTCTACAACTTTTAAAAATTTTAAATCTTCTATAACCCAATCTCACACCTTGGGTGCTATGTTGCTAGAGGCACCACTCTTAGCAAAGAGGTCAAAACTCAGCCATTACTTGATACCCAATGCTATAGAGGTCGGAATTTGGAGAAGACCAAACATCCATCTGACAAGACTGTCCCAGCCATACAACTATGGAGGGCAAACTCACTTCACCAACTTTATGCCTTAAGGAATGCTACCGAATAGTACATGCACTAAAATATTTCCTCTATTGGTCAGCTATAGCAATATCTGAATCCCTAACCATAAGGCCTGAGACTCTAGTAATTAGAAACTCCAGATGTAACATTATTTAGGGATCCGAAGATGGGGAATCAAATCCTGCCTTAGCTTTAATTTCTCTCTTTGCCCATCGATGAACTGGAGATGACAATCCATGCTTCACACATTTAGTAGGTTTTCAGCAGATTTTTTCTGGATAGATAGATGGATGGCTAAAAGAGCAGGCAGATAGATGGACAGTTGGATAGCCATGAGCATATGTAAAATTTTTTGACATATAACTATATCACTTATAGTATAATAAAAAGGCCAGATTTCATATCTTAAAGCAACACAAATCTATTATCTTACAGTTTTATAGGTCAGAAGTCTAAAACGGATCTCACTGAGTCAAAATCAAGGTTCATGCTGTGTGTGTGCTCCATTTGGAACTCTCAGAAAGAATTCATTTCCTTGCTTCTTCCAGCTTCTGGAGGCTGCCTGTATTCCTTGGCTTATGGTTTCCTTCTATCTTCAAAGCAAATAATGGTGATGTAGCCTTTCTCAAGCTGCATCACTCTGGTATTGACATTCCTGTCTCCCTCTTCCCTGCATAGGACTCTTAGTACATTGGGCCAACCAAGATAAGCCAAAATAGCCTCTTTGTCTCAAGATCCTTGACTTAATTGCTTTCCTGCAAATTCCCCTTTGCCATATAAGGTAGCATATTTATCGCGCGCCTGGGTGGCTTAGTCGGTTAAGCGTCCGACTTTTGCTTAGGTCATGATCTCGCGCTTCGTGGGTTCGAGCCCCGCGTCGGGCTCTGTGCTGACTGCCAGCTCGGAGCCTGGAGCCTATTTCGGAGTCTGTGTCTCCCTCTCTCTCTGACCCTCCCCTGCTCACGCTGTCTCTCTCTCTCTCTCTCTCCTAGAAATAAATAAAAATATTAAAAAAAAAAGGTAGCATATTTATCATCTAGGGTTAGGAGGTAGACATCTTTGGAGGGCCATTATTTTGCCTACCATACTATAAGATAGCTTAGGTTATATTGGGAGTAGTGTAAGGTGATGCAGAGATTCTGGGTTCTTGATTGACCATTAGAATCATTTACGGACTTTAAAGAAAACAAAGGCCCAGACACCTCACCCAAATACTGTGATTTAACTGGACCACGTGGGCCTGGCCATCAATATTTGCTAAAAGTACCCCAGACTACAAAGTCGTGTTTGAAAACCACTGGATGGGAGCACCTGGGTGGTTCAGTTGGTTCTGACTTTGGTTCAGGTCATGATCTCACTGCTCATGTGTTCGAGCCCTGCTTGGGGCTCTGTGCTGATAGCTCAGAGCCTGGAGCCTGATTTGGATTCTGTGTCTCTCTCTGCCCCTCCCCAACTCATGCTCTGTTTATTTCTCACCCTCTCTCTCTCTCTCTCTCAAACATAAATAAACATTTAAAAAAAGAAAAAAGAAAGAAAGCCACTGGGTGTATTTAAGAAAGTGGATTTGGACCATCACACAAACTTAAGTTTAAGAGCCTCTTCAGCCCCTTAGGTTACTCACTTTACCTTTCTAAACCAGAGTACCCGTATCTATAAAATGGGCATAATAATTATATAAGGACTAAATTAGGTAATATATATAAAATTCTGGGTGCTTGTTTTGCATATGTTAATCACCCAGTAAAAGGTAGCTATAATTATGAATTTTATAGTGAGTCAAATTATAACCCTAAGTTATGGCAAATGTAAATACCAAAAGTGAATCTCCAAGGATATACCCCAAACTCACCCCTCTTGATCAGACTTAAAGGAGTTTAGAGCTCTAGCTCATCTGCAAACTGGCACAGCTCAGGAGAGGTGTTAGTTGTTCATTTGGTTTTGGCAAAGGCTGATTTCTCCTCCGATTTTCCTCCTTTCATAGCTGCTCCCTTCATATGACAGAAACTAGGTCTGTGGGACAAATTAGCTTAGCATCATGTACAGACAACCAGTTCTCTCCATTTGTCAACTTAAGGAATGGTATACATAGTGAGTCCCAACCCAGGATGGTCCTTAGTCCTACTGGTGTGTTAAGTCTTTCCTTTAGTAAGAGAATATCAGCCTCTGTCCTCCAAAAGAGCCAGTGCACCATTCCTGGGATCCCCAGCCCCAGCCCAGCCAATGAGGTGGGACATTTCGATCAGGACTGACCCCAGTTCAAGTGCAGCAGCCATTCCCACCGAGAAATGAGACACTCTGCATGATGCCACCACAAGGGAAAGGCCCTATACCATCCCATTTTAGTTTCATTTGCTGAAGTTAGAATGCACAAAAAGAATCAATCTAATATTATAGTGAGAAAAGGCTATATTTAACTAAATCCCAAAGAAGTCATCAACTGAAGTACTGACTGTTTTTAAATTTTATTAGCTTCCAAAATTAAAAAGAGGGAGACAGATTACATCATAAGTGAGGGATCTTGCTTTATTAACTTCCTGAGTCAAAAAAGAGAGAAAGAGAGAAAGAGAAGGGAAATTGTATCATATATAAGAAAGATCTCCTATATATTTTGTCTTGTATTGTCCTTTGCTAGCCTCTTTTTTTTTTTTTTTTTTTTGGCTTCTAGGGAATTAAGGGGAAATACCACATCAAAACATGTTGACCCTGGTGATTTAAAATTAAAATTTGTGGCTCTTAGTATTAAGGAAAACAGGAGCCTCATGATTCTATTTCCTCTTCCTTCAGTTCTTGAAAGAGGCTGGCCACACATTGCTGAAGGTGACAATATTTCCAAAGTCGGCCTGTCCGTGGTGTAGAGCACTTGTGGAAATCTGTCTGTCCTTTGTGAGGCAGAAGCCACATTTTGCTCTGTCATTTTGGAGAAATTTTTAAAGTACAAAAAAAAAAATGAAGCACAAAGAAATATATAACAAACACCAGGGGGTCCATCACCAAGAAGTCTCCTCTTGTTTGAAGTCTTTTCCAATCTGAAACGGATAAGCAGTATATGTAAAGTTGAGATCAGTCATCATTCCCCCTCAGTTCCGTTTCCCACCGTTGCTTCCCAAAGACAGTCTCTATGGTGATCTCACTGTGACTGTTTTGAGGTTGCTTTTTTTGTCTACTAGCAAAGGTCAGTTCAGCTCGTCCTGACTTGTGTGACCAGGACCTCAAACCCCAGAGGCTGGAGACAATGACCGCTCCAGTTAGGAGTCACCCATGGCTGCCTCCTGGATCTTTCGCTTCATACGGATCTGGTTACTGATGCGGGAAATGATACACCGGGTTTTGTGTGTGCGCCGAGGGCAGACATGGCCTACGCAGCCAGCTCAAGCCTTCTGTTTTCTGGTTCCCATGTGGGCTTCTCCAGGTGATCAGCCCTCCCCAACAAAAGGCACTTTAGGTCAGTCTTATTGAGTTCAAGAGAAAGAACCCAATGAAGAGAATCCAGCAGCATTTCAAGGGCTCTTGGGTTGCAAGTCAAATGCTTCCTGGGGCCACGCAGCTGATTTCAGTGAGCCAAGTAGTTACAGCAAATCAGGGAGGCCCGGTGAAGTTTCAACTAATTGTTGCACTGAGACATCGGACTTTCCAAGGAAAGTCACAAATCTGAATGTTTACATGAAATCACTCTTGTTTTTACATTACCCATTTTTCAAATATTTAAAGTTTTAAATCTACAGAAAACCTTAAGCAATAGTATAGCAAACAACTATATTCCCTTCAGCTAGATTCACCCAATTGTTAACACTTTGCCACATTATATGTGTATGTAGAAATGATTTTCTGAACCATTTGAAGGTAAGCTGTGCAAATTATGATAATCATTCCTGACAATTTAAGCATGCATCACCTCAAGAACAAGGGCAGTCTCCATTTTAACCATAATTACCATTGTCACACCTAAGAAAAGTAAAAATTTAGTTATCATTTAATTGCCCATTTTAAAATTGCTCCAATTGTCCCAAAATTATTCTATAGTTCTGTTTTGTTCAAACCGGAGAGAGAGATCCAATCAAGCTGTACATATTGCATTTTATTATATCCCTTTGGCGTCTTTTATATTGAAGAGTTCCCCTACCTTTCTATGTTTCTCAAAACTAATTTTAACTGTTATTAATGGATACGATTTATATGAATTTGTGCATGTGTGTATATGTATCCCTGTACTCACACATAGGCCACAAAAGCAAGTCCACATGCCAGATTCATAGTGTGAGGCATATCTCTGTACCCAGGTGTGGTCCATCCAAAGTCCCATTTCCAAAAGCACATACATATAGTCTTTGTCTTGGCTCATATTAGTGCGTTTACCTATTAGTCATGGAAAGATGAGACAGAGAATTCTTTCTTTCATTGCTGTTTGTTGAAGGCCTTGGCACTGTCTGGTGAACTTTAAGAATGAACTAGATGAGAATCACTTGGGAGACGAAGTGGCTATCAGTGCGATTGTGGGACTCTACCCTAAACCTACCAAATCTGGAATCACACGTTTCTTTTAATGTTTATTTTATGTATTTTTGAGAGAGAGAGAACACAAGAGGGGAGGGGCAGAGAGAGAGAGGGAGACACAGAATCTGAAACAGACTCCAGGGTCTGAGCTGTCAGCACAGAGCCCGATGAGGGGCTTGAAACCACAAACCGTGAGATCATGACCTGAGCAAAATTGGATGCTCAACTGATTGAGCCACCCAGGTGCCCCACACTTTTTTTTTTTAAGTTTATTTATCTTCTTGAGAGAGAGAGAGAGACCACAAGTGGGGAAGAGGGAGAGAGAGACAAGGAGAGAGAAGAATCCCAAGCAAGCTCCACACCATCAGCACAGAGCCTGATGCAAGGTTTGAACTTACAAACTGTGAGATCATGAACTGAGCTGAAACCAAGAGTAGAATGCTTAACCAACTGAGCTACCCAGGCACCCCAGGAATCACACTTTTAAAAATACCTTCACTTATTCTTTGGAACATTAAACTTTGAGGACTACTATACTAAAGACACATAGATAAATTAAGAATCGGGCCGTTCCCCTGGCAAGTTCGAGTGGACCAAGACATAAAACATCACATGATGCCATGAGTACTCTGAATGGCTGAGGAAGCATCAGAGAAGGTTTTGGTGGGGGAAGTAATCTCTGAGTGGGGTTTGAAGAAGACTGGGTTAGCCCAGGTGAAAAGGAAGAGGAAGAGGTTATGGAAATGAGGATGAGAAGCTCAGCCTCATGCAGCTGGAGATGTGACGTGACCAGAGCTGATGAAGGAAAGCCTCACAGAACACGTTAAGGAGTTTAGATTTTGTTGTTGTTGTAGTTTCTGAAGGGTTGGAGAACCACCGAAGGGCTCTGGAGACTTGATCCAGTTGATCATAGGAAGATCATGCTTGGCAGCCTTGGGAAGAAGGGATTAAAGGCAGAACGATTTCATAAGAAACCACTGCAGATATAGAGAGAGGCAGTGATTCAGGCAGCACACTGGGGAGGGAGGGCGCATGGGGTTCAAATGACACTTCATAGAAGTCACAGGACACATGGCTGAGATGGGCACACAGGAGTCAGAGAAGCGAGTCCAAAGCTGATCCTTGGCTCACGGTTCAGTCTCGTGTAAATGGGTGCCTACAATGCCTGGACATTCAGGTGAAGATGTCCCTTAGAGGGTCACCTGGCCAGGAGAGTAGCACTGAGTACCTCGGAACTGAACACATGCACCCGGGAGAGATGATACACCCGTGGCAGGATGGTGCTTGGAGACAGGCTCTAGATCAGACAGAAGGCGGGGCTGCACCTGTGTGCTAGAGAAAGCACTAGGAAGCCCACTTGAACAGGTGGGACCAACCAGTACGGAACCCCATAGTTTTGTTGACATCCCTGTGCCCTGTGCCCACTTCTAGTGCATTGATTTTCTCTCTCCGCTCTTTTCAATAGCGGTCTCCGACGTGGAGTGAATTCAACAGAAGGAGGGCTCAAGAGAGTTCATTGGAATGGAGGGAAATTGTTAGCAAGATTATATTTTAAACATCTCACCTCTGCTTTTCTATTTTTGCTTACATTTTATGATGGATAAAGTATATTTGCAAAGTAATACACATGTGTGTGTGGATGGCTAGCTAGCTAGATAAGGCTCACTCAAACATAGCCACAGATTAAGGGCGTGTGCTCAGCTAGATCTTACTGCTAGCTAAACGCAATCAACAGTCTTGAGTGACCACTCTTCTGCACAACAGAAACCCAAGAAAGGAAGGCCTCCAGGAGGAGGGCACGGTTCTTGGATACCCACTTCTCAGAGATTGTTGGCATCTTTCAAAAGGTTTTTCTGGCTAGCAAAACCCCACACAGTGGAACCCCTGGAAGTTGTTCAAGTCCTTTTCTTCCTCTGAATGCGTATGTAGGATCTAAGAAGCTGAGCACTGGAAAACCCTTTCATATTGATCAACTAGTTTTCTGCCTTCCCAAGAAAAAGAAAGAACATGTTGAGGAAGGAGGGTGGGGGTCAGAGGGATCTAGGGTGGACGAAAGTAGAGAAAAACCACCTTTTTTTTTCCCCCACACATTAAACTGGAGCCAGTCCTGCCCTTGTAGGTTGTAACATTTCTCTGATTTGTGTGTGGGAATACTGAGGGGCGGAAGGGGAGGTAACCGTTACAGTTACAGAAAATAAATAAGTGGAACAGGTTTCTTGGCTTCTCTCCTATGTGATCCATTCTCGTCCTAGTTACCAGTGTGTCTGGGCACTGGGTAGTTTTGACAGCAGATACTGAACTCATTCTGGAAATATACACTTTACATCACCTGTAATCAAAACGTGACTGGCTTAAAGACAAAGCTCCTGACAACTGGACATTCGTCAGCAGGGCGGTGGCCAGTTTGGGGACAGTGTGGCTTCGTTTGTGCTTCATCTGCCGCTCCTTAGTCTGGGGCCATGATGAGGCTTGGGCTCTCCTGACAAATGCGCTCCCTTGCTGAGCAAGCAGCAGGTTGAAACCCTCCCCATCTGCCTTCATACTGCCTCCAGATCCTCACGGGAAGGGAAGCCCTCAGGATTGTGCTAAAGCCTAACTTGAGACCAAATCATTTTCACTCCCAAACACATGTGTGACTTGTTTTCCGAATAAGTTCTGGAGACTTTGAATGTCACAGCACAGCCAGCATAGCCACCAGAACCAGATCACCTCTCCTTGAAAAGTGGCTCCACTGGCCATTGGCTTCATGTCTCATCTTGAAGAACTAGAATATTAACTGTCATTTTTTTAACCTGAGAGGAAATGAATGTTATAATTGCTAAAGTTCCAGAACACTAAGTACAACATTTAATTTAGAGAACAGAAAAGCAGGCACACGGACAGGCCATACGTACAAACAGTCCCATGCCGCAGATAGAAATAGGGTAAGGTTTCCTAACCTGGGGTACAGGTAAAGATGGCGGTAAGATAGGGGTAGTAGAAGAATTTGCCTGGGTTGTAAAGACAGAAATTCTGGCATCCTAAATAGATACTGATACAGGTAGCAACGAGCCGAGTAAGCTGACTTCCTCTAGCCTCATAACATAACCCCTGACTCACCACTTTTCCCCCTATGGTATTTTATTTCCTTGTGCTGCACAATAGAGCTGCACATAATGGAGAAGAAAGAGCTTGGTTTTCAAATCCACAAAGAATGAGCTATTCATTGCGACCTTCATCATTTGCTTAGACTTGCTCTTGCTGGGGGAGGGGAGAGTCCTAAACATTTAATGAAATAGCCAGAAGCCTTGAGGTGTTAGCTATAATTCTGCAGCAGATGTAATGTAAGATCTAGTATTTGAGTTAAGAAACCTTCGAATGATTTTATTTTAGGAAATTGCTCAAGTTTCCTTGGGATTTATGAAAAGCTTTAGTGAGTAGCTATGAAATAATGAAAAGTAGATGTTCGAAGAATAGCACAATATTACATTATTGTTTTCCTTTAAAAATACAATGCAAGTAATTCTTTGCAACTCTATCTTCTGGTAATACCATCTCAAGAAGGATTATATGTAAAGAAAAATATGCTTCTCAAATTGTGTATTCTTTCCTCTACAATGAAGGAGGAAAAGTACTACTGCTATGCAGTGACTTAAAAGTCTTACATTAATTTGTTGCTTCACAAAAAATCACTACATGTATCCAGAGCACCCAGCAAAATAGGCTTAGGCCTGAAACAATGCTTGTACTTTTGCATGTTCTGGTTATAAGCCACATAACTCAAAGGGGTATGGGGAGAACCAAATGGAATCTTTATCATCATTATCGTGGTTCTATCAAATAATAAATGATTGCATATTTCTTCCTTTGTGGGGAATTATAAAAATAGAAAAAAAAGTGAGTGTTTCTTATTATGTAATAATAAGGTCAACTCAATGTAAGTGAGATTCAGGTAAGTATCTACACTTTTCATTTATTTCAGGAACATTTCATTATGTTACCAAGCTCACTTCATAATGTTTTACTTATTTTTATTAAATCTCCAAACCTTTTCTGACACTATCAGTGAGCATAGCTACCATTCAATCTAAACATTCAAATTTTTAAATATCATCTTTGTAAATGTGTACATTTCTTCTCCCTTATTTTAGAACAAAGTTTATTTCTATCTCACAGAGGTGTAACTTGCTGGACTCACCTTTTCCAGGGATAAATGCATAAAAACAAGTAACTATCCCACAAACCAAGAAGCTTCCCTCGGCCCATAATAGATTAATTCACCCAACAATGTTTATAAAGCGCCTTCTGGGTGCCAGGCACTGTACTAGGAACTAGGAATCAAAGACAAGCCCCAGCCCCACCCTTAAAGAGCTCAAAGTCTAGTGGGAGAGACAGACTTGTCTCTGAAAACTAAAAGGAACCTCAGAAACCAGAGCAAGGACATCTTGCCCAGTCTTAAGGGACTGAGTTCAAATGGAGGTGACAACTATACTGGGCTTTGGGGCTCACACAGGAGTTTACTGGGTAAATGTAAAGAGAGGAGATGCATTTCACAAAGGCGGTGCCATACTCTGGGTTTAGGGAGATACTGTTTTGTCTTTGGCATCAGAGGGAGGTTGATGGGAAAGAAAAGAAACATTAAGACTGACTTTAAAAAGTCCACACTACTGGGGCGCCTGGGTGGCTTAGTCGGTTAAGCGTCCGACTTTCGCTTAGGTCATGATCTCGCGGTTCGTGGGGTCGAGCCCCGCGTCGGGCTGTGTGCTGACTGCCAGCTCAGAGCCTGGAGCCTGTTTCAGTCTGTGACTCCCTCTCTCTCTGACCCTCCCCTGCTCACGCTGTCTCTCTCTCTCTCTCTCTCCTAGAAATAAGTAAAACATTAAAAAAAAAAAGTCCACACTACTTCTTCTTGTTCTTTCTTTCCCTCTCTCATCACCATCCAGCAAAATCCAAGGACAGTAGAGGTGCTCCCTGGTGTCAGGACCCAGGCCCCTTCTGTCTCTGGCTCCTCCCTCCTTAGAGCATTGCCCTCCTCACCCTTGAACCCGCAGTGGCTCAGACCCACACAGCATTGCAGCCAGCAGGGAGGGAAAGCTGCTAGGTATCCAGGAGCTACACAAACCTCTTCCACTTGGATCCTATTGGCCAAATCTTAGCCCACAGCTAATGGCAAGAGGGGCTAAAATGTTTTCTTCTGTGTAGTTGTACGCCTGGCTAAAATGCAAGAATTCTCTCACCATAAAATAGGCGTTGGGAAATTTCTTCTGCCAAGGGCCAGAGAGTAAACATTTTAGGCTACATACGGTCTTTGTCATGTGTTGTTGTTCTTCTTTTCTGTTTCCATTTTGTTTTTTTAACTCTTTATAAATTAAAAACCATTAGCTTAGCTTATACAAAACAAGCCCTGGGCCAGCTCCGGCACCTGGGCCGTGGTTTGCAAACCCCTGCTGGGGAAGAAGACATCTCTGACGCGACTACCACCAGATTGTAAACACCAAGAAGAACCTTGTCTTGTTCATGTTTCTAGTCTCAGCATAGTGCTTGGCCCATACAGTAGGTGCTTAATGATTATGACTGATGGCTACGTGGGTAGATGGATAGATGGATGGATGGATTGAAGGAGGGAAGGTGAGGGGGTTAATTTAACAACCACAATTTGTTAAAACCCCACTTAGTCCCAATGGTAATCTCTCAATAGAGATTATAACTTGAATACTCCAGTTTTTCCAGAGTTTGAAGAACAGTTTACCCCACAGCCGACAAGAGTGAAACCACTGGGCTTTCCACCATGTGCGCTCATCGGCTCATGGCGTCAAGCGCTCATTTTGCCTCCCAGCTGCAGATGCAGTTAGGTCCCAAATCTTCCATGTCTCGGAGTGGACCTCCCTAATCGACGGCCCCCTCTGGGGCAGGAGGGCAGCCCCAGGTGTGCAGCAGGTTACAGAACCACAACCTGCTAGACTCCTCCCCTTGCATGCCAGAGTGGCGGGCAGGAGGGCCTTGCTCCGAGTTTGCCCTCACAAGTGTCATGTGCTTGGTGGGAATGTCAGCAGAAGCGTCCAGGCTGAACAGACAGTTTTTAGTTCCCCTTATTCTGCCCCTTCTTACTCAATATCCTGCGGACATAAAAGAACTTTTCTTGACTCGGTCAGCCTGGTGGGGGGAGGGAGGGGAGGCTCCCTGCCAGGCATCAGAAAGTGCCACAGTCCTTGGACTCTGCATGCTGAGGTGACACAACCTCAGCCCAAAGTGAGGGGGCCCGGCCCCTCGCCCCAGGAAGACGTTCCACGTGAGGCCATCCACCCCACCTCATTCTGCAGGAGTCAGGTAACGGCTTCTTTCAAATAAACGTGTAAGTTGTTACAGCAGGATTTGGGGCCATCCCCCAAATTCTGGCAGTATCGATTGCGCCTGCTGAAATAACTAAGAGAAAGACACATTCTTCTGGGAAATAGCAGAAGCGGTGGACATCAGACACTAACACGCAGCCTTGTAGCCAGAAGGGTGCTAAGCAGATTAAAATGTGTCTGTCACTTGCTGTTTCATAACTGAAGAGGGCCTCTCACATGTTCCTGTTCCAACCCCTTGCGGCTGCTATTAAATGAAGTCTTGCAACAGAACACAAAACCTGGTCCTATTGGGTGCAGATGATTTATTTCATCCTGGCTCCTGACAAGTGTGTGCTCATCCTTCGGATGAGGAGGACCACATCTCCATTTCCCCTCAACCTTAAGATCTGGCAGGGGGTGGGGACTCATGTGAAATTTCTACACAGACCAGGGAAGGGAAGCCAGGCCACCACCAACCCGGCCATCTAAGAAGGAGTCCTGGCAAACAGGGACAAAGGATGACAAAGGACTACAAATGATCTGAGGAAATCCTTCAGAGCGATAGTTACTAAAAACAAAATTCGGTTGGAGCCTTAGGCCCTCTTGCATAAATTTCTGCCTCTTCTGGAGAATTCATAAGGGCTCTTCCCCTCCTTTTCACCAGGGTTATAATGAGGTCATTCACAGAAGAGCACGGGCCTTTTACTCTGCCTCCTACCAGCGGTGTGACTTTGGGTGAGCCACTTAACCACTCTGGGCCTCAGTTTCCTCTAAAAAAATGAAGATAAAAGGAGTACTCACCTCAGAGAGCTGTTGTACGTGCAAAATTATGTGAAGTTATTGTGTACTAATATGTAATAATAGATTGTTAATATTTGCCACTTCAAACAGTTTGGCATTAGGTAGAGATTATTCCATGTGGAAAAATAGATAGGGTTATGAACACGAAGCAAAGTCATGGTTGCGCTTTTCTATCCACGCTGCAAGACTGTCAGGAGAGGTTTTATGTAGACCAAAACATGTGCATATAAAAACCGAGGCACAAACTTCAAATATGATAACACCCAAGAAATTAATGATACATGATAGGTGAGGGGCAAGAGGAAGACATTGTTCTTAAAAATCCTCCACTAAAAGTGATCATGAATCTCAAAGGAATTGCAGTGTATTCAGGAGACATCCTGGGAGAAGTCAGCCTTCTGTTTTAAAAGGAAAGTCTGGGAAGGATTCCATTTCTTTAGGGGAATTATTTGCAAGACTCAAATTCGGGCTGCCTGCTTGTCACTTCCATCACTTAACTACCAGGAGCTTCGGATGCTCCGCAGCAACTGCTCACCTCCAGAGGCCCCTTCTTTGGACTTCGGAGCTCAATAAAGTTGCGTTTCTAGGAGAAATTCACTCTTGAAAGTTATGGCGGCCTCATGGAGCAGTCACACTGACACCTAGTGGTCTAAAAGTTAAGTGCAAGCACTTGCTTAACCCCTTTTAATCTTTCCTTTTAGAAAGACAGCCAACATCTGCACCCCAATCCCATTTACCCATGCCGAATCAGGCTATCCCCCCCCCAAAACGATACATCAACCTTACCATTACATTTCCATAATTCTTTTAGTAGGAGTTAATCGATAAGGATGTGAGGATAAGAGCAAGAGAGATCCAGGATCCCAATGGATTTTTTTTTTAGCCTCCCTCCCTTCAGCTTCATTTTACATTCCACTGGATTGTTCGTCTCACAGTTGATTATTTGTACGGGTAGTGAGGATGAGTTTCGAGAGTTCTAGAAGTGATCAAAACACGTGCTGTTGTGGTGGCAATTGCCCTGCTGGCACGTTGGCAGACCTGTGTTTTGACTTGTGTGTGCGTTTGGGTTTTTCCTAATTCAGTGTAAACTAAAGAAGAGCAAAACCAAAACAGTTCACCCATTTCTCTCTCCCAGCCCTCCAGCCCCCACCTCTGGCTACCACCAATCCATTCTCTGTATCAATGACCTTGGTCTTTTTACTTTCCTTCCTTTAGATTCCACATATCAGAGAAATCATATGGTTATTTGTCTTTCTCTGTCTAACTTACTTCACTTGACATAATACCTTTGAGGTCCATCTATGTTGTCACATATAGCAAAATTTCATTCTTTTTTTTACAGATGAATAATACTTCACTGTGTATATGTACTATGGTTTTGTTTTGTTTTGTTTAATCTATTTACTCACTGATGAGCACCAAGGTTACTTTCATATCTTGGCTATGGTGATAAATAATGCTGCAGTGATCATGAGAGTGCATGTATCTTTTCAAGTTAGTGTTTCCAGTTTCTTCAGATAAATACCCAAAAATGGTTTGAGGAACCTCCATACTATTTTCCGTAGTGGCTGCACCAGTTTGCATTCCCATCAAGAATGGACAAGGCTCCCTTTTCTCCATATCCATGCCAGTACTTGTTATCTCTTTTTTTCTTTTTTGATAATAGATATTCTGACAAGTGTGAGATGCTATCTCAATGTGCTTTGGCTTTGCATTTTCCTGATGATGAGTGATGCTGAGCGTTTTTTCACGTGTCTGCTGCCCATCTGTATGTATCTTTTGGGAAAGTGTGCATTCGTGTCTTCTGCACATTTTTAAAATTGATTTGCTTGTTTGCTTTGTTGCTATTGAGTTGTAGGAGCCCTTTAAAAATTTTGGATATTAGCCTCTTATCAGATATATGATTTGCAAATATTTTCTCCCAGTTAGTATGATGCCTTTTCATTTTGTTTTGGTTTCCTTTGTAGAAACTTTTTAGTTTGATGGGTCCCACTTGTTTATTTTTGCTATTGTTACTTTTGCTTTTGGTGTCAGATTCAAAAAGTCATTGCCAAATCTGTGTCATGGAGCTTACTGCTTGTGTTTTCTTGTAGGAGTGTTATGGTTTCAGGTGTTACATTCAAGTCTTTAATCCCTTTTGAGTTCATTTTGATGGATGATGTAAGATAGTGGTCTACTGTCATTCTTTACATGTGGCTGTCCAATTTTCCCAACACCATTTATGGAAGAGACTGTCTTTTCCCTGTTGTATATTCTTGATTCCTTGGTCACAAATTCAATGACTAAACGTGTATGGGTTTATTTCTGGACTCTCTATTCTGTTCCATTGATCTGTGTGTCTGTTTTTATGCCAGTACCATACTGTTTTCATTACTATAACTTTGTAATACACTTTGAAGTCAGGTACCATGATGCCTACAGTTTTGTTCTTTCTCAGAATAGCTTTGGCTATTTTTTTTTTATGGCTCCATACGAATTTTAGGATTGTTTGTTCTATTTCTGTGAAAAATAACATTGGAATTTTGACAAGGATTGTATTGAATCAGTATATTGCTCTGAATAGTATGGACACTTTAACAATATTAATTCTTCCAATTCATGAACATGGAATACCTTTCATTTATTCATGTCTTCTTCAATTTATTTCACTACTGTCTTTTAGTTTTTAATATAAAGAACGTTCACCTCCTTGGTTAAACTTATTCCTAGATATTTTATTGCAGATGGGATTGTTTTTCTTAATTTCTCTTTCTGATAGTTCATTATTAGTGTTTTTTAATCACTTTGGTTCCCGAGATGCCGTATGCTCCCCTTTGTCCTCCCATGGCCGGCAGGGCTAGTGATTGTCTTATGCATAAAGAAACCCCTAGAAGAGCATAGCAAGAGAGGATGGGTCATATACCATATGCAGCTTGAAAAACATCTCCCAAGGTGATTCTACTATACCCTGTACTTCTAACTTTCTCTGTCCCACATCAGAGGAGACCGTCCAAAACACCTTTGTTTAACCCATCAGTCAAAAAATAACTTTAGTCAGTGAGGTATGCTTAAACCACTCAAATAGTTTTTTATCGCTTTTATTTCTATTAGAGATTTGACATTGGTCCTTTGTTACATTTTGCCACATTTGCGTGTAAGTCATTTAAAATGTCCTAAAAGTTTTGAAAAAATATTTTCAATCAAACAAAATTTCATCTGGACAGTAGAATGTGTGCTTATGCTTGATCTTATAGAAAGATCATTTTCTCCTCCATTTCAAGTCACTTTCATTTTTCTCTTCCAGTTACTAAAACTAAGGTAAAAATTAAAAAAAAAATCTTACTGTGGAAAAATATCAAAACAACTGTATCATTTACAAAGAGTTTTCATTTTATTTAATAATCTTTCAGATACTACTTAACTGTTTTCACCACTTTTCTGTGGTAAAATATATGGAACATAAAATTTGCCATTTTAAACATTTTAAGTGTGTGCGATTCTGTCCTCATAAGTGTTTTCACACTATTGTATGACCATTAACACCATCCATTTCCAGAATGTCTTCATTTTCCCCAACTAAATTCTGTACCCATTAAACATTAACTCCCCTTTGCCTCCTGCCCTCAGCCCCTGGTCATCACCATCCTACTTACTCTAAGAATTTGACTACTCTTGGGGCACCTGGGTGGCTCAGTCGATTAAGTGTCCAACTTCTGCTCAGGTCATGATCTCATGGCTTGTGGGTTCAAGCCCCACATCGGGCTCTGTGCTGACAGCCAGCTCAGAGCCTGGAGCCTGTTTCAGATTCTGTATCTCCCTCTCTCTCTCTGACCCTCCCTGCTCATTCTCTCTCTCCCTCTCTCTCAGAAATAAATAAAACATTTAAAAAAAAGATACATGAATTTGATTACTCTATGTATCTTAGATAAGTGGAATCATAGAATATTTTTCTTTTTGTGATTGGCTTATTTCACTTAACATAATGTCCTCAAGGCTCATCCATGTTGTAGCACAAAACAGTTTCCTTCCTTTTTAGGACTGAATAATATTCCATTCAGTGTGTATATACCACTCTTTCCTCATCCATTCCTCCTCTGTTGACACTTGGATGGCGTCCACCTTTTGACTCCTGTGAATAATGCTGCTATGAACACGGATGTACAAATATCTGTTCAAGTCCCTGTTTTCACTTTTTTGGCTATATAACTCAAAAGCGAAATTGCTGGGTTGAAGAATCACCATACTGTTTTCCACAGTGGCTGCACCATGTTATATTTTCATGAACAATGTACAAAAGCTCGATTTCTCTACATTTCTTGCCAACATTTGTTATTTTCCGGTGTTTTTTTTTTTTTATAGTAGCCATCCTAGTGAGTATGAAGTAATATCTCATGTGGTTAAATATTTTAATTAAAGGAAATACTTATTTTAAAATAATAGGCGACTTTCTTTGTAGTATTTTTATTCTTTAGGAAACCCACAGAATTTTAATTTTTTTAATGTTTATTTATTTTTGAGAGTGAGCAAGACAGAATGTGAGGGAGAGGCAGAGAGAAAAGGAGACACAGAATCAGAAGCAGGCTCTAGGCTCTGAGCTGTTAGCACAGAGCCCAGCCCAGGGCTCGAGCCCACAAGCCATGGGATCATAACCTGAGCGGAAGTCAGACGCTTAACTGATTGAGCCACCCAGGCGCCCCAACCACAGAATTTTAAAAATCATTAAAAATAAGAAGGGATTTTGATGGGTTTAATTTTTTATTTCTGTTCTTTGAATGAACCATCAATGTTAACAATACAGATGTGTGTGTGTGTTTATGTAGATATAGCTTTTTAGCCAGACAAAAGGAGGAGTTATTTTATACGAATTAATTGCTATCAATCTGATTTTTGCCTTGGGCTTTCCCAAGTCACAGCCTCCTTCCCTAGATAGATCATTTCACACCCTTCAACTTCCCTCTGCAGCCAGATGAATAACAAACACCATCCCAGGGGAACAATGGATGAACCGAATGGTGCCCCAGGCCCCTGAACGCCAATTGAATGATTCATGTCACTGACTGTAGGGGCAGTTGTTTGGGGAGAAAAGAGACCTGACATGGTCATCCAAGTAAACATGCCACCCTGATGTGGCATGCACAGAGACCAAACATCGAAAATAAAGCCAGTGGCATTGTTTGTTTTTGTCTCTTCTCATCCTTTTCGGATTGCCTGTGATGTTGCAAAGTCAGTCAGGACGTCTTGGCCTTGAGCCCCACATCCCCTGTCTTGCTTTGCCTCCTTGCTCGTCTCAGATCTGCCATGAGCACAGCTACGGGAAGAATAAGTATTAACACACCGCCTGCCCTGATTAGGGGTCCTTGGGCAGAAGGTAAATCATTAAGGTTAGGTGGAAGACTTTTTGGATCAGAATAAGAAATTTGTCTTATACGTGAGCTGAGGACTCAAATTCAAACTTGTAACCGTACAAGAAGGAAAGAAAGTCAAGATTCCTCTGGTATATTGAGACAAACATGGGATTTAGAGTCAGAAAACCCAGGTTTGGTTCTTTTTTCTATCATGTGCTTGAGCTCGGTTTTTCCTTCTCTGACAGTAGGAATACATCAGACTTTGGGAGGATCGAATGATACTGTATGTAAAATTTTGTTTTAAAATGTGATTGGTAGGTCTAATAATAGAATTAGTAATAGATATAAGGGGCACCTGGGTGGCTCATCTGTTAGGCATCCGACTTCAGCTCAGGTCATGATCTTATGGTTCGTGCGTTCGAGCCCTGTGTCGGGCTCTGTGCTGACAGCTAGGTCAGAGCCTGGAGCCTGTTTCAAATTCTGTGTCTCCCTCTCTCTCTGACCCTCCCCTGCCCATGCTGCCTTTCTCCCTCTCTCAGAAATAAATAAAACGTTTTAAAAAATTAAAATGATGAACTCTAGGATTTTTTGCTAAAAGTACAAGTGTACATAGTTTGGTGGGGGAGGGGCGGCAGGGAAGGGTTGAGGGCATTTGTACCTTGAAATGAGTGATCTTAATAAAGCGTGAATTTTAAACTAGATGGTAGCAAAGTGCCACATCCAAGAACTACTGGCACATTAGCAAGGAGTCATCAGTATGCTCAAAAGAAAATGAAGGAATGTATGAAGGAATGGATAAGTGAAAACCCAGAGCAGTGAAGCACCTTGGAAAGATGAGGGACCGGGGGAAAGAGGGTAGCTGGTGTTAGGAGCTAGATATACACCATGAAAAGCCTGAATTTGAGAACAGCACAATTTTAATAAGAGAGGGTGCAACCAGCCCTAAAGAGCCCCATGGTGACAAAGGTGAGAGAAGTCGCTCATCTCATGACAGTCTTGTTACTGTGACTTGTCAGAGAGAAGTGAGGCAAAAGGTGTGAGGTGAATGCACTGTTAAATCCTGATTACTTTATAAATTCTTGAACGCTTTATTTTCTAAGTTCAAAAGGAGAGAAATGGAGCAGGAATGTGAGGGGGATAGGAAGGGAGGCCTTCACACTGCCGTATTCTGTAGAGTGAGGTTTCAAAATATCCCTTTCTGTTTGTGGAATCTTTCCTAATCCTTCACTTCTAATGGCTGGGTTTACTTTCCTCCATTCACACTCCAGATCCTTTACTGTAACCTGCCTTGATTAGCTTGTCAACGCCTTCCTCTTTTGAGCCGATTTCTTCTCACAGGACTTTCACATGCTGGGAAGGAAGTCTCTAGAAAACCCCACAGACGGCCTCATCTCCCTCTACCCCAACCCACTCCACGTAGACCACGTACTTTCGGTTTCTTACTTCTTGTCAAGCGCAGAGAGGGAACTCACTGCCCAGGCTCCCATGTCTGTGTGTGTTTGTGTGTTTGTGTCTGTGCTGAGGGGGACGTGAAGACTGAGAAAAAAAGGAAGCAGAACAGTTCTGTTATTTTTGTCCCAGGTCAAACAGCATCTTTCTCAGGTATCAAGAGTTTTTATTTTTAAATCTCATATGGTTTTAGCAAAGTAAGTTTTCTTTTGCTGGTTTGTACTATGTATATATATAAAAATAGAATAACCACTAGAAATACTAGGTGACATTAATATCTCTTTGAGATGACAGAGTTGGAGGCATAAGAAAAATGAAAGGACTTATGTTGCATAATGGGGGGGTACTTAAAAATATTGTCTTACAATCCTGATAAGCCTCTAGTAAGACATCTATGAAAGCACTTCAATTACCTACAAGTTCGTTAGTCAGAAGGTAAATTCCTCAGAGACTATCCTCTAATTGGTATATTTAGTTAACTCAGGCTGAGTGAATTATACAGAAAGCAAGTATAAGTTAAATTTGCTATAAAAGCTATATGAAATGGACTAACAAAAATAAATGGTTTGGGGACTGTTTATTCTATACTATCTGCATCTGACTTCATAGTCTCTACTCATGTCACCATTCCATTAGCATCAAGGAGTCAACAACTTATAGCAGAATAAACTTCAGAAACATATAAAAGTCACATTGAAGTCCCTCATCCACTTTGCTGAAGCCATCAGAAGCCAAGACAAAGTCGAAACCATGTCGGTGCAGGAGCTATTTGGTCGGATAACCAGAAAGAGGTCCGAAGGCTCTAATTTGTAGAAAGCTGGTGATTTTCAAGTGTGATTTTAAATAGAGAAGGTATGTAAGAGTCTAAAGGATCAATACACCTTGAGAGTCCAAGGTGACACAGAATTTGGAAAGTGGGCCGTCACTGTCGGAGCTTTCCTAGTGGCTGAACTACCTTGCTTCCTCTACTTCAATTGTCTCTAGAAGAGAGAACACAGTAGGAACAAGGAAAAGATCCTGGTGCCTGAGGTAATACAAGGGGAATAATGATACAGAGGTTTTCTGCTAAGGTACTTAGGCCAGCCGCCTGCAGGGAAATGGCCAAGTTCACCTGTGTTGAGGGGATCCAAGCCACACAGCTCTCCGAGAGACCCCCCTCCTACCAGGGGTTTTCTTCTTACTACTTTACACCTGGCAGCATCAGGCCCGCTGCCGGGGTTGCCTGCCTTTACAAGCCACCGACAGTAATGTGAGGGCTCCCCCCACCGCTTCCGCCATCAGCTCCTCCTACCTGTGCCCTTGCCTCGTCTGCAGAGCCTGATCTTGCCCCAAGAACTCAATTTGTGGCGAGGAGCACGTTCCCACATCCTGTTGCAGAGGGGCCTGGTACTCCCTCCAACCCGAGAGGCTCAGCCAACTGGAATCCATCATGGCCCGTTCGCAATGAGATAGAGACTCTGGGAGACAGAGAGCTCTAAAAAATAGATTCATGAGTGGGGTTCAACACTCTTCAAGAAGCTAAGGAAAGCACATCCCCAGCCATCATCTGGGGGCTCAATCATGATGGAATTCAAGTAAACTCAGCCCATCGGCCAGTGTGTGTGATAGATATAATGGAAAGAATGTGCCAGGCATTAGGGAGTGCTTGTTTGGGTGGGTGGTGGCAGAAGGGTGCTGTGTTTGAGGAAGAAAAATAATAATAGTTCCCTGCTTTTACAACTCAGTGGGGAAACAGAGTAGACACACTAAGTACTTAAGTTATAATCCATTAAGTACCTAAATATCTAAAAAGCGTTAATGGAGATGAGAAAAGCGTATTGCAGTTTCACACTCTCTAGTGCCCAACCTGCCATCTACCATCTTGTGGGAAGTTGTAGCAAGTACTGTATTAGCAACCAACTTCTATTGACTCTGTCTTTACAACTAAGAGCAAGTAGAGAGGTTTTATTATGTAATTTCTGACAATAAACAGTTTTAAGAAAGTTTATTTTCAGATTAAAGCCATTCCCTTTTCCGAGTTTACTGAGTATAGAAGATTAAGTCTCTTTATAAAGAAAAGAGGAGCACCCGAGTGGTTCAGTCGCTTAAGCGACCGACTTCAGCTCAGGTCATGATCTCATGGCTCCTGAGTTCGAGCTCCGCATGGGGCTCTGTGCTGACAGCTCAGAGCCTGGAGCCTCCTTCGGATTCTGGGTCTTCCTCTCTCTGCTGCTCTCCTGCTCATGCTCTCTCTCTCTCTGTCTTTCAAAAATAAATAAACATTTAAAAAGTTTAAAAAGAAAAGAAAACTTACCATCTGTGTGTGTCTGTGTGTGTGCGTGTGTGAGTGTGTGTGCATGTGTGTGTGTGTGTGAGCACATGCGTGCTCAGAAATGGTGGAGAGCTGGGTCATAGGAAACATATCTGTTATTTTCTTGCATCTAGGCAGTATAAACCAGTGAGTTGACTACCACTGCTCTGTGAAAATTTGAACTGCTTAAGTGCATTACAAATTTTCACCAGCCTGCTTCCCACCTCAAAGATGGCAAGTTTATTTGGTTTAGGAAAGAACGTTCTATTCTTCTCAGTCTTTTTATTACACTTTCTTATCAACACTTTGCTGACTGGGTCTCCAGTCTGACAGCAGGAGCCATCCGTCACCGTGGCAGAAGCGGGGCTCTCTCCTGCGGCACACTACCGTCGCCTGCCTCTGTCCTTCCTCTGTGCACTCCGACTACTGCTGGGAGCCTGGGTTAGGACTACAGCCAGCCTCCTGGAAGGTCTTCCCTTGACATATGCACCTCCTCACAACTTCGTGTTATCCTCTGAGGCCACCACACCTGGGGTCCTGTTCTGGGCAACGGTGGCAGCTGTAGGAGCTGATTTTATTTTATGAGAAGAACCAGTGAATTGGACCAAGTAAGTCATGGGTAAAACATGACTTAACAAAAATATAATAGGGGCGCCTGGGTGGCTCAGTTGGTTAAGCGTCAGACTTCAGGTTAGGTCATGATCTCGCAGTCTGTGAGTTCAAGCCCCGCTTCGGGCTCTGTGCTGACGGCTCAGAGCCTGGAGCCTGCTTCAAATTCTGTGCCTCCCTCTCTCTCAGCCCCTCCCCCACTCATGCTCTGTCTCTTGCAACAATAAATATTTAAAAAATTTTTTTAAAAACATGATAAAAAAGAAAATCTATGTACAGTAAAACTGATCAGTGCTGGGGCGCCTGGGTGGCTCAGTTGGTTAAGCATCCGACTTCGGCTCAGGTCATGATCTCACGGTTCGTGGGTTCCAGCCCCGCGTCATGCTCTGTGCTGACAGCTAGCTCAGAGCCTGGAGCCTGTTTCAGATTCTGTGTCTCCCTCTCTCTCTGACCCTCCCCTGCTCTCGCTGTCTCTCTCTCTCTCTCAAAAATAAATAAAACATTAAAATAATTTTTTAAAAAACTGATCAGTGCTGAAACAAACAAACAAACAAACCAATTTGGGTAAACCATTATTAATTGCCTCATAATTAAAAGCACTGCATGCAATCAGGTGCAAATCACTTTCTTCTCTTTTTCCTTGGGCTCTATATAGGGGGAAGTAACAGCATCCATAAGAGTGGTTTGCTCTTCTCATGCTTTAATTACAAATGTGACACAGGAGCACCTGGGTGGCTCAGTCAGTTAAGTGTCCGACTTCGGCTCAGGTCATGATCTCACAGTTTTGAGTTTGATCCCTACGTGGGGCTCTGTGCCGACAGCTCAGAGCCCGGAGCCTGCTTCAGATTCTTGTCTCCCTCCCTCTGCTCTTTCCCCACTCATGCTCTGTCTCTCTCCTTCAAAAATAAACACTAAAAAAAAAAATTTCAAAAGTGACACAAACACACCTTGAGGTAAAATCAAGCCTCGGTTATTTTAAATTCATTAGTTCCCCACAATTCATGGCTGTTTTATCTCTTGCGTGCTTTATAAATGAAACTTTACAGAGATGACATTTTCAAAGACTTGAGACTTTGAAAACAATCTCTAGTGGTTGCTTTTTTGTATTATTTAGTTTTCAAGCAGTTATTTATAGGTTTTAGAGTATATTCTATTACAAAAATCGAAAACAGACTTTCTGGTAAGGTGTTTTCAAAAATCCAGGAGCAATAGGATTAGCTCCGGGCTTCACACCACAGCACTGTCTGGACTGATAATTCTTCATTGAGGGGCTGCCCTGTACATTGTAGGGTGGCCAGCAGTATCTCTGGCTTTTACTTACTGGAAGCCAAGAGCACTCCCTCGGTCAGTCATTTCAATCAAAGATTTCGCCAGGCATTGCCAAAAGTACTTCTCACTGAGAACCACTGGATTAACCCAATATCCAAGATTTCTTTAAAAGTATGAGTACTGCAAAGATAAATCCCAAACAAAGCAAAACCGTCTTATTGACAACAGTGATAAAGTACTTTTAATTTTCCATATGAAAATACGTAGATGAACCAGCTACAAAGGGGAACATTTTCTTAATGTGTTCAGTTTCTTGATGCCTGTCCTAAATGTCATCTCAGCCTTTGTTTAAGTATGTATGTGATCCATTACCTTCACACAAGTTGCTAAAAGCAAAGAAAGATTTTCTGTAATCTGGAATTGTTAACTAGCAATGCAGAGGATGTAGCAGAACATTTGTATAACATCTATCTTCCCTGGGGGCTATAGCAAGCATGGTAAGTTTATGGCAGTGAGGATACACAGTTCTGAGGAAGGGAAAATATATGGGGGCTAAAGGAAGTCCATTTCTGTCAAAAGCACTTCTACAATTACATCTGTGTGATTATAGAGCAATAGATGGGAGTACTTTGGACTAATCATTATATAGGCAAATGGAAATGTAGGTATAGATGGAGATCATAATGAATTGCTTCAAATGACTTTGGAAAAGAAATTTAAGTAACTTGGAATGAAATGTTTGATTTACTTAAAATATCCTGAACTCTGAAGTCTTCCAGATTTGAAATACCTCTTCTTAAGAGTAAGTAGCAGTCCAATCTTTAAATTATTTTAATGTTTTATTTATTTATGAGAGAAAGAGAGAGAGAGACAGCATGAGCAGGGGAAGGTCAGAGAGAGAGGGAGACACAGAATCTGAAACAGGCTCCAGGCTCTGAGCTAGCTGTCAGCACAGAGCCCGATGCGGGGCTCGAACCCACGAACCGTGAGATCGTGACCTGAGCCGAAGTCAGACATTTAACCGACTGAGCCACCCAGGAGCTCCCAATCCAATCTTTAAATCATTGAAAGTTAAAAAGGTTCTGCAAACTAATGCAAAGCGTTAATAAGGGGAAACCAGGTGTAATTCCCTGTACTATCTTCTCAGTGCTTTTGTAAATGTAAAACCATTCTAAAAAATTTTTAAATCTATTTTTAAAAACAAAATTGTGCAGATAATATGCACTGATGTGGATCAGTTGTAAGGGAAGATAACAGAGATAATATTCAAAATATTTAACAACTGGAATTGTGCAGGTACCAAGAAATCAGAAGGGTTGTTTATGACATATCCAACTGTGCTCATGTGTAGCAACTATCAGTTCTAGAAAAAAGCAAACTGCAAAGCAAGGGTTTCCACTTGTGCAGAAAGTGGGGACAGGAAGGGTGTGTGTGTGTGTGTATGTGTGTGTGTTTATATGTAATTGTATATGCACAGCTTAGAAATATACATAAGACCCTGAGAACAGTGCTTGCCTCTGGTGAGGAACTGGGTAAATTCACCATGTAATTTATTATTTAAGGTAGGTTAATTCTGAGAGTGAATGTAAATGTTATTCATAATCATTTCAGAACAATAGGCATAAAGCTATCCTATAGTGGCAAGTCAGGATATATGACACCTCTGGACCCAGGGCAGTAAGACCTAGAGTTCAAGGCCTAGAGTTGACTCATTATTCATGCTATCGTACAATGATATATTACTCCTACCCTCTTTTTAATGTTTTTAGAGGTTAAGAGAACACTGGAAAATGGAATGACTATTCAATCTACAATGAAATCAGGATGGAAGAATGTCAAAATTTTCTTTTATCATTTTTACTTTTCTATCCTTACCATTATGCAAGAAATCTAGCTATTATTGTTAAGATTAAGGGCAAATCTGGATGTTGATAATTTTATCTAATAAACTTAAAACAAAACAGTGATAATGAATCAAATAACATCTAAAGCTAAGCAGTCAGAATAAGTGATTAAATAGTTGTAAAGTTTGGGCTATTGATTTGTCATATTTATTAGTGGTTCCCGTTTCTTCAAAGTGTCCATCCTATGTAGGAACTTCTTACTATTTCTTTCCCTATCTTTCAACATTCAGTGAAAAATTTCAGAGTGTGGGTAAACCAGACTCAAACATAATAACTCCGTTATACTATCCAGCAGTATGTTTGTTTCAGTCACATTGATTTAAAATTGCAGCATAATTCAGCATATGAGCCCCCCGAGTGGTTCAGTAGGTTGAGCAATCAACTCTTGATAACTGCTCTCTGGTCATGATCTCATGGTTGTGGGATTGAGACCCACTTCATGCTCTGAGCTGAGTATAGAGCCTGTTTCGGATTCTCTCTCCCTCTCTCTCTGCCCCTCCCCCTTTCACACACATGCACATGCATGCACTTTCTCCCTCTCTAAAAAAATAAATAAAAATAAGCATTAAAGAAACAACATAATATAGCGTAATGTATAAACTTGTCAAGTCACTATGTTGTTCAGAAACTAATGTAATGAGTGTCAACTACACTCACACTTTAAAATTCAAAACAAATAAAATCAATATAATTAATTTAAATTAAAACGTAACATTAACTGGGGCACCTGGGTGGCTCAGTCAGTTAAGCATCTGACTTAGGCTAAGGTCATGATCTCGTGGTTCGTGAATTCAAGCCCCACGTTAGGCTCTGTGCTTACAGCTCAGAGCCTGGAGCCTGCTTCAGATTCTGTGTCTACCTCTCTCTACTCCTCCTCTACTCGTGCTCTGTCTCTCCCTCTCTCTCAGAAATAAACATTAAAAACGATTTTAAAAAACCCATAACATGAACTATTATAGCTTCAGAATTTGATCACCTGAGGAAAATGATGTTATATGACTAGTGAATTACAAAAAAACAAGGTTGGCAAACAATCATTGGCTGTGCAGCACATATAATTCTTGCTCTGAGAACTTTACATGCATTCATTCATTTAATCCTGATTTAAAAACCAAACCCTGTGAAAAACAGGTAGTTATTATTATCATTTTAGAGATGAAGAAAACTGAGTCTCAAAGAGGTTAAGTAACTTGCTAGGTCACATGGCCAGTAAATGACAAAGTCAAGATTTGAACCCAAGACAATACTCCTAGAGCCTGGGTTATTAACCATCACACCGCACGGCCTCCTGGGTCTGGGCTGACAGCTAAGAGACTTAGGTCTCAACTACTTCCATATTTTCTGCTCTAAAACCAGGACATGGAGTTTGACAGAGGGTTTTCCCCCATGAAATCCAAGACATGAAGTTGCTATCACTAAGTATCATATTGCTGTAATCTTTTGGTTGCTCTTTTCTCTCCAGTGCAGTGGGAGAAGAGGACTAGATGATTCCTAAGGCTTCCCTTACTGTATAAAACAAGGAAACCCTCCTATTTACAAACACACTTACAGTTATCAGCTTAATCACCCTATTAGCCCCATAGAAGTGAGCAAACTAAGGCTCAGAGAACTTAGGTGCCCTGCCCTAGGTTAAACAGCTAGTAAGATTCAAACCCAGGCAGTCTGGCTCCCCAGTCTGTGCTATTAACCACTCTGCAATGTAGCCTCTTGTTCTAAATCTAGAATAAGTCATAGATCTAGAATATAAACTGCAAAATATAAAATGAGTCCAGAATGAAGAAGTTCTTCTTTGGAGACCAACATTCTTACAGGTGGGGAGCAAGTTTTTGTATTAATACTTGTAGATTCATCTTGTGTTAAGGTTTGGAGTCTCTGCAGCTGTGATCTCCTTGGGAGAGCACAGGGAAGGACCCATCTTCTCCCATTCTGTCCCCCAGCACCCCAACTCTCCCTAATCCTGCTGTCTTCCTGCCTATAGCCTTCAGGGATTGTTTGAGGATTGGAGGATATCATGGGGATAAAAGAAGTGGTCAAGGGAGACAAGGTAAAAAACAAGATGTTTTCAGCAACTTGAAGATAGGGTAGAAAGCTAAAGGAGCAAATTTGAACTGGAAAGTGGTGCTCTCATCTGCTTTTCTCCTCCTAGCACCTAGGCCCCCTTCCCACATTCTGCAAATGCACATGCACTGCGGTTTGGAACAAAGGAAAACTCCAGCTGAGGGCACCACTTCTTTTAAATTGCTAGTCACAGTATTCAGCTCATTGCCAGCCCTTATTTCCCCAAATGTGCATTAGAAGCCTGATTCCAGACTCCAGTCCACATGTTGTGGGGATACAAGAAGGAGTGAGACCATTCTGGACTTCAGATCCCTACACACACCTGAGTTTGCATCCCTGAGGTCACAGTTCCTGGCTGTGAGCCCTTGAATATGCTACTTAATATTTCTAATAATAGTTTCCAGATATTGAGCCCACGATCTGGTTTTGTGGTAAGGAGGAGTACATTGAAACATGAGATGTATTTGGATGTGGGGCCAGATAGGTGGTGGTGGAGAGGAAGAAAACATTTTCTAGGTGAATCTTAAAGCACGAAAACGGAAATTGTCATGGCCACAGGTGTGTTTTCAGTGGGTTTTTTTTAATGCTTCAGATTTTCAAATACTTCTTGAAGAACTAGAAAATTTCAAATCCTTGCTTTGGAGAGAAAGAGCAAATACACTATGAACTTTTCCAGACCAAATGGAATTATAATCACAGAGAAGGGTGACTATCTGTTTTCTTTACTGAGTAATATCCTAATTCTAGACAAGGACAGAAACTGTGTAGCAGGACTTCTAAGAGGGAGTGTTAAATGTCCTTCTAGAAGAGGCGAGAGTGGAGAGACAAGAAAGCTGGATGTGAGACTTCCCAGCCAGTCTCTCTACTGCTTCCCCATCACCCTTCCTGTGGGTTCCCAGCCTGGGCCCCTGAGAGAGGAGACCAGTTTGGGAGGTGATCACATTCTGCCTGCTAGTCTGGTTCCAGTTGAATCGGTAGCACTCAATATTTATAAATAAGTAGAAAAACTCACTACTGACTTCTCCAAATGAGTGAGTTTTTCTGCCACATCTCTGTTAGCAAGCAGGTAACACCTTAAACGGGGATGGGAACAGAAGAGCTCTTGCAAACCACAGAGATGTTAAACATGGCCGCGTGGTAGAAAGCGTGCAACCTGAATTTGTAGAAGAACTTATTTTCATTTTTTCAAGCGTGGTTTCTATTTAAGAGGTTCGACTGTAAAATATGGAAGAAGTCCCTTGTTAGTCACTTCCATATTTTTTCAAGTAAAACAAAGGAGATACACACCAAGTTAAGAGTAAATCCAACAGGAGAGCAGGAGAAGCAGTGAGGGAAAGACAAAAGGTAAGTTGTAACTTGAACAGAAAGAGACAAGTCAGTCTAAGGCAAAACACAACAAAACACTATATGCACAGCAATAGCCCTCCCCTTCAAGAAACTCTTACAGATGATTTTGCCATAGAGGAAGATAAATGTTACAATGCCTCCCTAACCAATCAGCGACGCTGCAAGCCTCAAACCAGGAAGCCCTTTAGAGTGTAGTATTTTAAATTGTGCAAGTGAGACTTCTGGCTCTCAGCTAGTTTTTGTTCCCTGTGCTTGTAGGACACAAAAGCAGATGTGAAGTCCCTCATGGCGAAGTTTAACACGGGGTGCAACCCCACGGAGGAGGTCTCTGTCAACAGCCGCCCCTTCAAAGTCGCGGGGCAGAGCTCACCTTCAGGAGTACAAGCTAAAAAGAACCTATTCAACAGCCAAGGAAGTGCCAGCCCTCCTGCGGGACCCAGCAACGTACCTAAGTTTGGGTCCCCAAAGCCACCTTTGGCAGTGAAACCTTCATCTGAGGAAAAGCCTGACAAGGAGCCCAAGCCCCCGTTTCTAAAGCCGACGGGAGTGGGCCAAAGATTTGGACCACCGGCAAACTCAGCCACCAGAGACCCTGAGGTAAAAGTGGGATTTCCAAAACCTGTAGGCCCCAAGCCCGTCAATGTGCCCAAGGAAGATTCCAAACCTGTGTTTCCCCGCCCCCCTGGGAATAAGCCTTTGCTTCACAGTGTAAACCAAGACCATGACCTAAAGCCACCAGGTCCCAAGCTGGGGTCTAATCCCCCGGCCCAGGAAGCTGAGCAGAAACAAGTGTTCCCCAAGTTGGCTGGGGTTAAAGGCAAGTTTGGGTCAGCCTCCCAAGACCAGGACCCCAAGCCCCTCTTTCCCAAGCCGGTCTTTGGCCAGAAGCCATCCCTGAGTAGCAATGACAGCCATGAAGATGAGAGCGCCACCAAGAATGTGTCTCTACAGAAAGGCCCCCCGGCCCCCCTCGGAGCCAAGTCCAAAATGACCCCTTTAAAATCAACAAGGGAAGACCAGGAAAATAAAGACCAGGGAGGAGAGACATCAAGCTCACCTTTCCCCAGCATGGTTCTGAAACCTGCCGCAAACAGAGGAAGCCCGGGCCTCTCCAAAAATGCTGAAGAGAAAAAAGAAGAAAGGAAGATAGATGCTGCTAAGAACCTCTTCCTGAGCAAAATGAATCAGGAGGAGCCGGCCTCTGGGCCTCCTCCTGCCAAGTTCCCTAAGGCACCTTCTAAGTTGACCGTGGAAGGGCCCTGGGGCCAAAGTCAAGAGAAGGAAAAGGGAGACAAGAATTCAGCCACCCCTAAGCAGAAGCCCCTGCCTCCCCTGTTTGCCCTGGGCCCACCGCCACCAAAACCCAGCAGACCCCCAAATGTTGACCTGACGAAATTCTGCAAAGGCGCTTCAGGAAACAGTGAGTTCTTTTCTCGTTTGCTATTTAACAAGTTTTGTTCTACAGCAGAAGGTGTTTTACCTCCTGGGGAAAAAATTTATAACAAAAGGAATGATTCCATCACTGGGACTCCTAGGCACGTGGTAACTTCTCTTTGGCATTTTTTTTTTTTTTTTTTTTATTTCTGTATGGGAGGTGTGAGAGGTAAAAATCCTTAGTTCTGTGAGAAAGTACCTCAGCCGGCCATCTTTGGGGTGAGGAGGGAAATGTATCCACTTGATTGATAAGTGGTTTTGCTTTCATTTACTTCCTTAGTTGGGTTTCATTTCTGTTGGATGAGGCTGAGGTGTGTTCTCCTTACTACCACAGAAGAGTTAGACAAAAAGATGAGCAAACCTTTAGGTTGGTGGTTTTCAGACTGGGTCAATCCTGATGCCCGGAGACAGGTGGCAATGTCTGGAGGCAGTTTTGGTCATCACGACCTGAGGCTGCTGCTGATAAGGAGCAGGTAGAGGCCTATGTGGCTGTGAAACATCTTAGACTGTGCTGGGCAGCCTGTCCCGACAAAACAGCCAGCGCAGTGTCGATAGTACAGAGCTAAAGAAAACCACTTCTAAGTGATTTTAAATGTCCAAAATGTCAACATACATTTCCTAAGACCAATATTCAAATAAGAGAGGAACAGGGCTCAGGAAATGCCACTTTCTGTTTTATACTTCTGCTGTTTTCTATTTCTTAGCATAAAGCTTTCTGAACTTTGCTGACTCCTAAAGTAGTACCTAACTAGGATCATAAGCCAAATGGACACATTAGTCTCCTTTTGGGTAAATAGTTTAATTTTTTACTAGAGATGTTACAGTCCTATGGCACATGCTAAAATTTGATGCTGAATGGCCCGACTTCCCACATCATTGGAACCCTGCAGAGTGATGACAGAGCTCACTTATGCCTGAAATGATTAATATTTTAGGCCAATAATGTGCAACTATTGTTTATGGTTGGGGAAGGTGGAGAAAGGATGCTTATACATAGTGGAATAGTGACCACACCACTATTAGACACATGAGACATATTTTCTTCCTGACAAAAATATGGTCTAATTAAAGCAGTTCTAGGTATAAAGCTTGTTTTTCTTTTTCAGTTCTGCAGAAGGATCTTGCAATCTATCATCTTCCTGTGCTCAATATTCTTGCTGTTGATCAACAGATTAGTGACCAAACCCCCATTCATCGATCCTGTAGAAAGCACATATGAAATGATGCCATGGTTATCCATCTTCTAGAAGGATTCAGCCTTGTTACACTTGTGTCCTCCTCATCTGTCACCTTCTCATTTTAATACTGGTCCGTAACTCAGAAACATTATTTTTGTGAAAATTTCTAAAAGGTCCCCTCTTACTTCCCGTAGTTCTTCTGTGCCTCAGATAAAAAAAAAAAAATTAGCTGCCATAACCTCCATCAAGCTCTAACTTCAAATCAGGGAAACCCAGTGATGTTAAGCAGAAATCCTTGGGAGTTTTATTCCATGTCTTCCATCTTTATTTCCACCCAATTCCCAGGTTTAGGGGGTGGGAACTGGTTGTCTGGTGTCACACTGATGAAATGCTAAGGAAGTCCTCCGGCTCTACAGTCCTGGCCAGGTCAGTGTTGAGCTGACCGTTGGTGCAATAGAGTTCCGAGGAACCCAGACAAAATTGCCTGGTAGACAGTGGGTCCTTGCCCTCTCTCTCTCTTTCCCCCACAGTGACCTGTCTTCCCACTGCTCAAGTGCCTATGACAAAATTTAGATTCTAAATCCTCCTATAATATATCCCACCTGGAACTCAGATCCCTTGGAATATATTATCCTCCAAAAGTGAGGCTGTTCCCCCTTCATCCACCTCTTTCACCGATCGAAACTCAATCCTTCTTAATCTGAACTGACTGCAGGTTGATGTCAGGTAAAGGAATCAGATTTCTAACTTTAAATTGTGAGTAGCACCCCTTTAAAGCATTCACATTTTTTTAAGTATTTAAAATTTTTAAGTGACTATTTTAAAATAGAAATTACATCTGGCTAAAAAAAACAGCAAGTGTAAAATGATATGCAATCCTTGTCTGTCATTTTCTGTGTCTTCTCAGCCTCTGCCCCACAGAAACCACTTTTCTTTATTTCTATGTCCATCAAGTTTCCTTATGTCTGTGTAAGCAAATGTAAATATATATATTAATCCCCTTGGCTTTACGCTCAAGAAGTAGAACATTATATGCTATGCTTTTATCCTTGCTTTTTAAAAAAAATAATAAATCTTTTATATCTCTTCATATTTTAATAAGAGGTAACCGAATATTCTTTAGAGTTGCATAATATGCTGGTAAATGAATGACCTACCTAATGGGATGAACAACTCGGACTATTTCCCAACTTTTTTCTGTTCAAAACAATGCTGCAAAAAATAACCTTGCATATGTGCCTTATATGTTATTTTCTGAACACTGAGAATTTCCTAACGGGCAGGTCTGCTGACTCCTGATCCTACCACTGTTATTTTTCCCAAATCTTACTAAATAATTTAGCATTCCACTTAAGAAGGTTAAAAATATACCAGAGTTAGAAACTATATAGTGTTCGAATTAACCAATGCTTCATCTAATCACTCTGCAGGTTTTCAAAACTCTAAAACTATTTTCTTAGCCTTCTACCTTTCCCGGTTCACCTCCAACTCCTTAAACCTCTTCCCCAAACCTACCCTCCATCTTTTATCATCTTCATTTAGTATATTAGCCATTAAAACTATGTATTATTTATTGAGGACTCGTTACATACCAGATACACATTACCCTGTTCGCTCCTCCCAAGAATCCAATGAAATAAGAATTCTGTGAGGAAACTAGAGCTCAGAGACATTGGGTAATTTGCCCAAGGCGGTACCATGACTAAGCAGGGGCAGGGCTGGTCCTTAGGTGTCTCTGATTCCAGGGCCCGGGTCCCCCTCAACGCCTTCCCTGCTAGGCTCTTTCTCTTGAAACATAGGATATCATGAGATAATAAATCAAATATATAAAAGAATTTTCAAATATAATCAAATATATAATCAATTATACAACCAATTGATCAAATATATAATCAGATATATCAAATAAATCAAATAATTCTCATTCTTCTCTCTCTTTTTCTCTCTGTTCTTTGATTGAAACATTCTTAAACTACAAATACCACTGTAAGCTAAATGAAGATAGATACCAGACAGCCTAACATTATTTATTTGGAGCATAGAATTAATACATTCTTGTGCATTGCTCAAGTCTGTCATCCCACCAAGGTCTATTTAATCAGATTTTAGTACTAATATTATCTATAGCCTAGCAATTACTTTAACAAATTAGATAACTCCTGTCAATAAGCTTACATTCCATTGAATAGAGCTTCCACATGAAATGAATATTATGCACGGGGTCTATACTGTAGATCTATTTGGCTTGGTTATGAGTAAACCTTACTTGCTTAAAAGTAAGCTTGAATATAACATATTGCTTTTCTGAACATGAAGCTAATAACTTTTTCCCCCCAGAACCATTTGGGGTTATAAAACCCTAAACTTAAAAAAAAAATAGAAATCTAAAATATCAAAATATTCTCTGAACTAACCTTGTCTCTGGCTCCTTTTGGTTCCTGGGCCAGTGGTGAGAGGAGCTCATCCTAAGCATCCGTGTGTACCCAGCCAGTGAAGTTGTGGTTGTTAAGAGCCCCTGATTTGACTGTTGGTGTGCATGTGGGAGTTAGTAATAAATCTGCTTGGAAATATTCCATCCAACCCTTTTTCTGGTCTTGTTCTTAGCACTGGAGAGAAACCAAGACTCATCTTTCTATATGTTAGCTTTAAGCATCCTGACAATTGAAGGGGTGAGGCCAGGGTCCCGGTGGGCATTGTCAGAAGGGTTAATGGCATCATGACTGACCCCCTCCTTATTCACTTATGCATCACTTCAACTAATCCAGCCAACAGGAATCTGGAGCCTAAAGGAGCCTGGGCTATTTTCAGGAGCAAGGATAGGAGGAGGCAAGAGTTTCCTCCATACACCCAAAACTGTCTCTTCTCTCTCTCCCTCCACTCTTTTTTTACACATACTCTTTAAAATTGCCTTGTTAGATATTTATATATCACGTTATATCAGTGTGTGTTGCTCCGAGCCATGACAAGGGAAAAAGATTCTATGCTCAAACACATCTAAAAAATTGGGGGGGTGGTAAGTAGATTCTTTATAGCAGGGTTGCTCCAGGCGTTTAATATACCTTAGGTCCCTAAAAGACAGATCCCAGGACATGTTTTCGGAAACATCTCACAGATTGGACCCTTTCAGAACACTGAAAAGCTAGAGGCAAAGCTGTCCAGTACACAGGCTGGAAGTGAAGCATGGGTTTGGCTTTAGGTGGCCACGTTGATCTGCTTGCTCACTGTCCACATGTCTGAGGTGCATTTTGTGGCTGCTGTCACTCTTACTTTCGGTTCCGTCCTGAGCCCACTCTGCTTCACTTGCCTTCCTCGGTCTTGGGGAACGCAGTTTTCCATAAGAGTTCTGGGTCTTTCTTCTGTTCCAGATTGAAACTTCTGAGGAAGCAAGAGTCTTAATTGGGCAGCTTACCTGAGTTTAACTCAAAAACAGAAATGCCTGGGGTACCTGGGTGGCTCAGTCAGTTAAATATCAGACTCTTGATCTCTGCTCAGGTCATGATCTCACCAATTGTGGGACTGAGCCCCTGTCAGGCTCTGTGCTGATCGTGAGAAGCCTGCTTTGGATTCTCTCTCTTTCTCTCTCTCTCTCTCTCTCTCTCCTTCTCTCTCTTTCTCTGCCCCCTGCCACTTGCACTCTCTCTCTCTCAAGATAAATAAATATTTTTTAAAAAATAAATAAAATAAAACAGAAATGTGTCTGAAAGAGTATTCCCTCTCTCGGCCACACAAGCCCCTGGTCAAATCTTAAGAGCTTCCTATTCCTCATCTTTCTCTCCAAGTTCTCAACCTTCCTCTCTTCTAAGATAAACCAGCTCCTCGATCTTAAACCCTATTCTCTCCAACAACCTATTTGCTCTCTGCTGCATTATCCCAACAGTATCCTTGGGGCTTTTCTTAGCCAATGTTTTTATCATTTTTTAAAACAATCTACATGGTCTTTATTTTTACTTCCTGGCATTTAAATTTGCTGTGGAGAAGTGTGAGACCTCCCTGAATTTCCCCCTCTGAAAGTGATTATCTTTTCTTCCTGGATTCCCAAAGAAATCTCTGTCTTTAAGGTTTAAAAACCTAGCCAAGTTATGGTAGTGTCAATCACTCCATCATCAGTATTTTCTGAGTGATGTTCCTCTTTGCATTTGGGGATCTTCTGTTCCATATGAATACAGGTCACCCCAATTTCTTTTGATCTGGCTGATGGGTGACAAATGCATCCATGTGTTCTAATCCAGTGTGATAAATTCACCAGCTCTGAGTGTTGCTTCAAATCCACTCTTCTGTGGAACAGAAGATAGTTACGCTGATCTTGAGAGCTGGAAGCTGTTCCATTTTCTGCAATTTCATTTGGTTCCCTGTACCAGGGCAAGACCAGCCATGGCGGCCCATCCCCCTTCTGCCTCTGATATGGTTCTATCATGGTATTTAGGGCTTTCATGCTATAGCTTTCTCCTTGACCTTCCCCAGGATGCTCACTCACCCTTGAGTCCACTTCACCAATTTGGAGTGTATTAAGGAGAATGCACAGGTTTTTCTAAAATCAGTGACTTCTGGGGGTACCTGAGTGGTTCAGACCATTAAGCATCTGACTCTTGATTTTGGCTCAGGTCATGATCTCACAGTTCTTGAGTTTGAGCCCCATACTGGGCTCTGTGCTGACAATAAAAAACTGCTTAATATTCTCTCTCCCTCTCTCTTTCTGCTCCTCCCTGGCATGTTCTCTCTCTCTCTCTCAATAAACAAATAAACTTTAAAAATTTAAGTTAAATTAACATAAAACAAAACAAAATAAATAAAATAAAATAATCACTGTTTTCCCCCAGAATTGCTCCTCATTATAGGGAACAAGTGGAAAGCTTTATCTGCCTCCTATGGCACCTGAGTCTTCTGTTTCTTCCCCTAGGCCAACAGTTGTTGATGTTTATCCAACTATGTTATTTTTTCTTTTCTGTGTGTGATGGCCACTAGTGAGTTTGGGATAACATTTACCTTGCCCTATTTTAGTTTTCCCATTTTATTTTGGGATTGGAGGAGGGACATTCTAGAAGTCTCCCTCATTACTTAATATCAACTAAGGATTTCAACTATGATCTAGGTATCAGCAACATTTCCAAAGGAACCATCAATTCACTCCTTCACAAGGCAGAAAGGAGACTCACGTGAAATGCATGGTCACTGCTTGTTTCATATCCTCTGGATTATGCTGTCTGGTCAAAGACACTGAGATGGCCACTCTAGGAGTCTCTTCTGAGGAGTCTTTCAAACCACAGTCAAGGTGAAGGGCCAGGGAGAGACCCAGCTACCTGATGGGTGTTTTACCTCTGGAGTGTGGGTGGTGTCTTACCTCTAAAAACTTGAAAACTCCCTGAGAGTAGTTATATTGTAAGCTTTTAACAGCCAATTACTTTATACTTAGACCAGTAGAAGAGTGGAATACTGGAGAGGAAAATGAGCCAAAAGAAGGCGAGGACCACCGGGCCGATCTCTGAGTAAGACAGTTTCCTCTCTTCAGGGTCTAAGTCATTTTGTCCTTTAAAACCCTCTTCCACATACTTTGGTTCCCGGTTCCTTGCTCCACGCTCTCTTTGGCTTTAAACTTCTTTTTTAACTGCTCAGGTGCTGGCTAATCTTTTAATATTCATTTTAGCACAACAGTAGCCCATACTTATCATCTAATTTGCAGAGGAAATTTTCTTTACAGTGATAGTCAACCATGTCTGTATGAGGGACTCGTGCTTTCCTTAGGGAAGAGAAATTTCTGTAAAACCCAGTTTGGAGCAACATGTCATGATTTATCCTGTTGTAAGAACTTCCTGTGATCAAGCAGCAGAAGTTGGTGTATTTGTAAGCTGCTTAGAAAAGAAAATATGGAAATTTTGCCCAATCCAGCGGCATTATAGCAACATAGTAGCATCTGCACTAGATCAGAGAAGATACGGCCACTTATGACATAAATAAATATTTTGTTTTATAGCTACTAACTTGCCCATAAAAAGTATAAAATGGACATGAGATGATTTAATATATATCAAATTTGATTAAAATTATTTAATTCTTAAAATAGTCATGTAACCCATAGAGGGAAAAGCATTAAAATGAAATTGCAATTTCCTTGAGAAAGGAAAACTAGAAAGAAAGTTAAATCTAAAACTCAAATACAAATACATAATGAGTCTAATAATCAAATACACACTCTTCCTGATTTACTTTCAGTTGTTTTGCACACATTAAAATATTTTAAAAACTAAAAAGGAAATTTATAATCTAGATAGGAAGATTGAGTAAATGTTATAATTCAGTCTGCTCACTGGGCAGGAGATATCTTGATTCATATAATTGGCTAAAATTATTTCCAAGCCAGTCAGTCTCCCTTTTTTAAAGGATTGGATTTCTGAATATTATGGGTTCATATGCTAATAACACCCCTTTGTGTATGTTTTTTTATTTTCAAAACAAAATGAGATTAATTTACATAACACACGAATAACTCCAATTATAGGAAGAACGAATTATGCCTCAGGAGCAGAAACCCAGCTACTTGTTTTTACAAATATATTTGGAAATGTCCTATTCTTTTGGAGGAAGCACCGTCATGAGTTATGGCAAGGCTCTGAAGCCCCGAGAACAAACTAGAGCACTAAATTGTTTTTCCAACATCTGAGAAACAAGGAAGAAAGAATCTAGAAGTCAGAGACTTTAACTGCCATGTTAACCACTAGCAAACACACACACACACACACACACACACACACACACACACGTTTCTCTTCCGTTTAAATTGCCACTAAAGAAAAACGATTGTACTTTATTCTGTCTGGCATAGCGAAGGTAGGAAAAAAACATGTACAACAGCCAATAGCAATAGATACTATCAGGAAAAAGTAACTGAAGGTGAGACATCTGGCTATAGAAAAAACCTGAACAGAAAACCATATGAGGTTTTTCTTTCCCCAAAGTGAGAGCGGGTGTTGTAGAAGCATGGGCTGTACTCATCACAGCAGTCGGCATCCCTCTGCAGCTGCACGCCTGTGCGCCACAACGGCTCCTTCAGCCAGCGGCACGCTCCTGGCAGCCAAGAGTGTTTCTCCAGGCCTGGCAGCAGGTCTGGTGAGGCACAGGAAAAGGTTCTTGCCTGTAACACCACTCTTTTCTTGATTTGCTAGTAATTCTCAGAACCACCACGTAGGGCATCTGGTGTTCAAGAGCATCGTGCGTCATGATATCATGAGCACAACCAGGCAGCTAACAATCTGTCCAAAATAATTGCAAGGTGGAAAAATACCCCAGGTATCCAGAATGTGTTCAAGTATTCGTTCCCCTTATTCTAGAATAACATTTGCTCAACTCCATTAAGTGGAGAAAGGCTCCTAGATGAATACCAAAAGTGCTCCTCGTAGGGGTTTGTTTTTAAATACTACAGTATTTTCTACTTTTCTTCCAAATTGTCACCTTAGAGAAATCGATGTACTCACACCCTCTCAGTTACTGAGGATCTGGACTGCAGCTTCTCCAGGAGCCGCCTTCTCCCTGTTTCTAGAACTTCAACCACACACACGCGCGCGCGCACACACACGCGCGCACACGCACGCACACACGTGACTTTCTCCTCAGCCATTTCTTCAAAAACAGTTTCATGTGGAAGGAGGATAAGTCAAGTTNCCCTTCTCCCTGTTTCTAGAACTTCAACCACACACGCGCGTGCGTGCGCACGCACACACACACGTGACTTTCTCCTCAGCCATTTCTTCAAAAACAGTTTCATGTGGAAGGAGGATAAGTCAAGTTTATAAAGTACATTTCAGTCATTCATGTTACTCTAAAATAAAGATTTTCTAGACCTGATAGAGCAGTTTAACAGGCAGGAAACCTCACAATATTATAGAAAGAGGCTGTCTTTGATTTCTCTGAGGCTTTGAGCCTTTAGTCCTCATGGGGAGAAATTAATCATGTCTGGCTGAGTGGCATGCAGGCAGATGAGGTTTCTAGATCTTCAGCTAGATCCCTATCTGCCGGTTGGGAACTCCGGCTTTGTTCACCAACTCTACTGGTTGGGTTGGGTGGACTATTAGAAGGTGAGGCTGTATCTTAGCTCCAACTGCTATTTACAAAAATACTGGTGGCTTAGAAACAACAGAAATGTCTGTCTCACAGTTCTGGAGGTTGGGAAATCCAAGATCAAGGTGCTGGCAGATTTGGTGAAAACCCACTTCCTGGTTGTCTTCTCACTGCGTGGGGATAGCAGAGGCATGAAGGAGCTCTCTGCGGTCTCTTCTATAAGGGCATTAATTCCGTCCATGAGGACTCCTGCTTCAGGACCCCACCACCACCTAAAGGCCACCTGCCTAGCATCATCACATTAGGGATTAAATTTCAGCACATGAATTTGAGGGACACAAACATTCAGTGTCTAGAAGATGGCCGATGACATTCAACCTAGCAGATGGTACTCCACCACAACCCACCCATCTGCCTCCCTCCTATTTTCTTGCTTTCTTCTTCATTCTCATCTTCTAAGCTATGATTATTTTTTTTAATTGTATCCTTTTCCATTCCTCCATTCCATCACTGCAAGTCTCCTTTCTTTTGGGTCAATGAAACCTGTTAGGAGAACCTACAGAAAATGCTGAGCTTTATAGAGGCGCGAGGACCAAAGAAGCTGCTGGCTTCTGAACTACTAAGAAACCATGGTTAATTACATGGGCCAACATGAGTTTGAAATGGAAAACCTAAGGCAGAAAATAGAAAAGCTACTGGTGTGCTCCTTAATATCTGGATAAATTTGGGGTGCCTGGGTGGCTCAGTCGGTTAAGCGTCCAACTTCGGCTCAGGTCATGATCTCATAGTTTGTGGGTTTGAGCCCCGCATCACACTCTGTGCTGACAGCTAGCTCAGAGCCTGGAGCCTGTTTCAGATTCTGTATCTCTCTCTCTCTGACCCTCCTCTGCTTGTGCTGTCTTTCTCTGACTCTCAAAAATAAATAAAAAACATTAAAAAAATTTTTTTTAATATCTGGATAAATTTGGGCACCTGGGTGGCTCAGTTGGTTAAGTGTCCGAGTTTAGCTCAGGTCATGATCTCACAGTTGGTGCGTTGGAGCCCCACATGGGGCTCTATTCTGACAGTGGAGAGCCCACTTTGGATCCTCTGCCTCCCTCTCTCTCTGCCCCTCCCTTGATCTCGCTCTCTCTCTCTTTCTCAAAAATAGGTAAAAACATTGTTTTAATCTAGATAAAGTTAATTTCAAATGCCAGCCTGTGTTTCATGGAAAGGCTGAATGGTCCCCGTGGAATATCAATGAAGGACAAAGCCGCTTGAATTTTCAAGGTCACTTTGGGTTTCTAGCTCCTGCCTCTTCTAACTTGTGTCCATTTAGGAACCGCATCTCTGACCCTGCTCTGTACTGCAGTGACCCATACAAGACTTGTAGCCTTTCCTTAGTTTTCACCACAAACCACTCATGGAAGGCGTTTGTGTGCTTGACAGACTTCAAGGAAGGTGTCAGACACAGGAGTCATTTACATTGCATCAAGGCCAGAAATGTAAAACAGAGTATTAGCAACCACCGTTCTTCAGAAGCAGCTAGGGATTTTACAACCCAGATTCCCCTCGCATCTCCTGCTGTTCACCTCCTCCTTTCCTTTCCTATTTCTTTGACCCTTCCTTCCTCAGGGCAGAGAACATTCTGTCTTTTTTTTTTTTTTTTTTTTTTTTTTTTTTTTTTT